>NW_024383710.1:0-45664 GCF_016835505.1 Polypterus senegalus
GGGCACATTTGCTCTCCACGTCTCTCTGCTGCTTTCTTTATCAACCCTTTGGATTGTAGCTGCTAAAAATGTGTGAGAATTTAAGGCTGGTGCTTCCACCAAATCCAGAAGAGACTTGTGATCCATGACTTTGACCTTTTTTAAACCGTTTCAACCATCTTTACTGTGTAGAATATTGTTATATCTTGTTTGTTATTTTATACAAGAGTGCCCTGTGACAGAATGCCATTGATGTTCTGGTGTTAGTTGCTGGTTGTGGAGGGTTTATAGATAATTGTGGTTCATATTTCTTTGAGGTAGGCAAGCGGATGAGCCACCCCGCTTGGTAGACAGCGACTCGATTTTTTTACTGTTTTTGGGCACTTTTTATCCCCCTGCTGTTATGTTTTGCCTTGGCTGATATTTAAATTCCTGTCTTTTTTTGTTCATTTTTTTGATGACCATAATTTATGTTAACATTTGTTGTGATGTGAGATTTTACATATAACTTGATAAATGTTTTGTATGTCTTTATTTATAATTTAGGCAAACCAATGTAATTTAGTGGTATTCATGTTTGCCTTCCCCCATCCCCCTTTTTACGACTGTCTCTTTGTAATTTTATGACAGGATTTGGGGGGATGTCTTAAACCAGTTTGATCCCCCACACAAAGCCAGGTTAGCTTAACATATGGTCTTGGGGGGGTTGCAGGTGTTAAATGTACTATTGCTCCCATTGGTCTGAGGTAGGGCTGTTTGGAATTGGCTTGTCTCAGAGGCCTTTAAGTACCATGATGTCCTATTGGTTCTAGGAATTGGAGAGAACATCTATAAATGTACATGCTCAACTACATTCTCTCTGACCCACATATGAAGAAGCATCTCTCTCTCTCTCACCAACATATGATGAAAGAAGCATCTCTCTTGCTAACCTCTGAGGATGAAGACAACACAATGAAGAGCACAGCTCAGCAGCCATATTTAACAGACATGTGGCTGAAAGCTGAGCACCAACGATGCCTTAACTAGAGACATTTTAAGTAACTGCAAGTCTGTGTGCCACCTGAATTACACACCACCATTTTATCAGGTTGTATGGTTGCCAATATTCAAATGTACTTTGCATTTTGTTATTATTTCTGAATATTATCAGTAATACATTATTTTATGTGTAACTTAACTCCTGCTTGTCTTTTTACTACATCTAATTGCCTGAGGTTATAGATATAGAAGGGAAGGTGGGGAGAAGTTATATACAGTGGTAAGTCTGTGAGATTAGGCATTCTAAGGCTACATATTAACAACAACAACAACAACATTTATTTATATAGCACATTTTCATACAAACAGTAGCTCAAAGTGCTTTACATATTAAAGAATAGAAAAATGAAAGACATAATTATAAAACAAAATAAATCAACATTAACATCGAATAAGAGTAAGGTTCAATGGCCAGGGGGGACAGAAAATAATTATTAATAATACAATAGGGGAAAGTAGAGCAATATATATTACTCTACCAAGATAAAACAATTGGCGTAGTCGGCAGGATTTTGGGGTAACCAAGTTTTGCACCCTGTTTGCAATACTGTTTTGATGTATGTGTTTGTTTATGTATGTGAATTTTAGGGCACCCAGTGTACAAATGCGGTGGAAGTAAAACTTTGTTTGGTTGCTGAATGGAATATAACCAACAAAGTGTAGAGACTTCATGTGTGTCACAAGGACACCCGCATGTTTGTTAGTACTGGTGGTAGTGAGTCCCTAATTAAAGTGCTAGGGAGTGGTGAAAGATGCATGCATCATTCATACGGCATTTAAGTGGTTAAAGTGCTAGGGAGTGATGGGACATGCATTCGTCATTCATACGGTACTTATTCGTTTAGGATCTTTGTGTATGTATGTGTATGTTTGCTTACAGGGGCAAAAGTAGGCCAACCCATAACGAATTTGTCAAATTGTATTAGAGTGAATTGTAGACTTAGAAATGCCTAAGTTCATTTTAAAGTCAGCCATCTTCCAGTGGAGTGGCAAAGGCAAGCAGGCTAAAGCTAGGAAACCTGTAGTTCAGGTAGAGAAAGCAGAAGCTGAGCTGAGTGTGCCACAAAATGGAAGGGGCTGGAAGGATTAAAAGCAAGAAAACAGAGATCAGGTTTAAAGAAGACAGCTGCTGTTATAAGAGGTTTACTAGCATGTATTATTGATAATAAGGAAGATTGATAATAAGGAAGAAAATAGCAAAGTGAATGAAGGTGAAAGTTGTGGAATGTTGAGTGAGAGTTTTGAAAGATGTAACAGTTGGTGTGATAATTGTGAAAGGTTGGCATGTAGAACACCCGCTGCTAAAGTAGAAAGCAGTGAAAGAAGTGGAAAAAAGAAATGTAAACCGCCCATGGTGAAAGTTAGGGCAATAGTAACCAGATCGGACTGGAACCCTAAAACATGGGTGGGTGACTTACATGAGACAGATGAGTGCTCAGATAAAGAGTGGGAATGTGAGTGTGAGGAAAAGGAGAGAGATGAAAGGAAGGGAAAACAGCAAGGGTGTTTTCTTCCTTTATTCTCCACTGCACCACAATCTCCAGGTAATTCTGAGGCCTGTCCAGTATTTAAAGAACATGCTACACTGATAGATATTTCACCACTGTTAGGAAAGGTAACCAGTGCTGCACTGAAATCTGATTTAGGACAAAGAGATCAGATAGAAGGCAGAGAAGCTGGTGAGTGTGAATGGCAATTGTTGACTAGAGGGCATGAACTGGATATTGGCTTAAGAATACTGAATAAAGAAAGTGTGGGATTTAAACAAAGAACAATAGAAATGAAAGGAATTCAAGTGCTTGTGTGTGAAAGGTCTGAATGTGCTAGTGCAAGAATGGCTGAGTTGGAAAGAAAGTGCACCAGTTTAGGAGTTGGTTTGAATGAAACAGGACAAGCCAAAGAACAAAGGATGGGGGATGGTGCAGCAGGAAGCTCAGCCAGCAAGCCAGGAATGCACAGGGGTGTGAAGGTCCTAACAGCTGTGCTGGGGCCAGCAGTAATTAAAAAGCACACACACTTAGGTCCAGTAATTCAAAACCTGACTGACCAGTTGTTTAAAAAGACAGCCTATGAATCTCCATGCAATAAAATGGAGAAAAGTGAGCTGGTCTTTAGTAAAAAGCACGGGTCAGTTTTAGAAGCGATGCTGGATTTAGCACTTGGATTCTGGAGAGGCTTCAGCCCACACTTTCAGGTAGCAGTTACCATACAATAAAAAAAGGACACACAGGCAATGAATGAAAAAATAGAAGGGTAGCAGGAAGACAGGAAAGGAAAAATAGTTATTTCTATTTCAATTTTCTGGCCTTGTGCAATAGTGCTACTTCTATTGTAAGGTTTTATGGACTTTGGGTTGGTGCAGGTAATAAATAGTGAAGGCAATTAGCAGAGTAAAATCCATGCAGGAGATTGGGTTACCATTGGCACATTGGAGTGGCATGGCACTAGCGGCTAAGCTGTTCCAATGAATGCCTGGAAGCAAAGTTTGAGTGTTGGCACCAGGTCGACAGCCAAGAAAATGAGATGGACAGAAACTGCTTTGTCACCTTCCATTTTGCAGACCTGCCTACATAGCAGAATGAAGAAAAGACAACATGCAAAGACCAAAGACAAAGACATGAAGAAGAATTGAAGAGACAGCAAGAAAAAGACACTTACTGGGGTTTAAGTGAGTAACAAGTCCACAAGTCATGCAATAGGACTAGTCACAATAGCTATAGTTTAAAAGGAAAGGTTTGTTCATTACTGCAGCAAATTTATATTCCAAGGGGTGGAAACTGAACAAACCAGTTAGGAATGCCAAAAATAAGGGGATTCATTTTGGGCTCATAAAGTATACATCCTGGGTATTAATTAATTAAGTGGGATAATTAATATAATTAATACTATTATTAAAGAAAAGGTATACTGAGCAAATTGGTGAACTCTTCAGGAAAGCAGGTGCAGCTGGTACATTTGCAAGACATATGGGCTCCGATGTTTAGGTATAGTCTAATTGGGAAAATACGGAAGCCCTGCTGAGGTTGTCAGCTGTGGTACAGGCACAGGACCAGTGGGCCAATTCTGAACCGAGGTGTTTAGCACAATGAGTATGCATATGGTGAGCAAACAACTCTAGGGGTGGCCTACGGGGGGAATGATGAGAGTTGCATAGCTTTGATGTCTCATGGTGGTGATGCCAGCCTATACTGGTAAAGGCTGATGGCAGTCAAGAGTTGCACCATGGGTAGGAAAGCACAAGAGGCAACTAAGTCAACCCCAAATGTGTGCAGAGGGGCCACAGATGTTGGTTTGTGAACAGTTTATGCAATGGCACATGTGCTGTCACTTGGGCAGAAGTGGTTGTACTGGCACCTGTGGCATGTTAATTGTACAGCTGCATATGCTTAAACAGATAGTTTGGGACAGGCGTCTAATTAGCAGTTAGAAACAAAACAGATTAAAAATTCACACAATAGACTAAATTGTAGTGGACTAGTTTAGTGGAAGGTGTGGACTTGTCTCATTTTGAACCACCAGATCTGATGACATATGAAGACTGCAGAAAGCTAAAGAAACAGTTGAAGCAAGCCGGAGCAGATACAAGTCATCAGGAGCACTTCCAAGTTCTTCAGATTGTCTTTGAAATAAAGAAGATATGTAATGGACAAATGGTCAAGGACAACTTTTAACACTGGGAGAGCAAATACTGCCAATCAATGCATAAGTTATGCATCAGACTCTTGAAACAATTTAAAGACATTGTACAAAACATTCATCGGGGTGGAGTGATGTGAGATTTTACATATAACTTGATAAATGTTTTGTATGTCTTTATTTATAATTTAGGCAAACCAATGTAATTTAGTGGTATTCATGTTTGCCTTCCCCCATCCCCCTTTTTACGACTGTCTCTTTGTATTTTTATGACAGGATTTGGGGGGATGTCTTAAACCAGTTTTCCCCCACACAAAGCCAGGTTAGCTTAACATATGGTCTTGGGGGGTAGCAGGTGTTAAGATGTTCTATTTCTTCCATTGGTCTGAGATATGGCTGTTTGGAATTGGCTTGTCTCAGAGGCCTTTAAGTACCATGATATCCTATTGGTTCTAGGAATTGGAGAGAACATCTATAAATGTACTTGCTCAACCACATTCTCTCTCTCAAACCAACATATGATGAAGAAGCATCTCTCTTGCTAACCTGTGATGATGAAGACAACACAATGAAGAGCACAGCTCAGCAGCCATATTGAACAGACATGTGGCTGAAAGCTGAGCACCAACGATGCCTTAACTAGAGACATTTTAAGTAACTGCAAGTCTGTGTGCCACCTGAATTACACATCACCATTTTATCAGGTTGTATGGTTGCCAATATTCAAATGTACTTTGCATTTTGTTATTATTTCTGAATATTATCAGTAATACATTATTTTATGTGTAACTTAACTCCTGCTTGTCTTTTTACTACATCTAATTGCCTGAGGTTATAGATATAGAAGGGAAGGTGGGGATTAGTTATATACAGTGGTAAATCTGTGAGATTAGGCATTCTAAGGCTACATATTAATAATACAATAGGGGAAAGTAGAGCAATATATATTACTCTACCAAGATAAAACAACATTGTTATTTATTTTTGTCTAATTATATATATTTTATACAAATTTTATTTTATTTAGCTTCTAGGGGTGTATTGTTGTACTTACTGTATATGCTCCTTGTATTTTCTGGGTGGACCCCCAAAGAGGTGTGGCCACCAATACCTCATCCAAAGGGACCGCCCCTAACTTTTAAAGGCAGCCTGGGAGAGTGAAAATGTTGCAGTTCATTAAATGTGTTGGATCTTCTCTGCTTTGGTTCTTTGAATTTACTGGCTTTGATGACTTTTTTGCCTCTGTTTAAGGATTTCATTTCAGGATTTTTTTTTTGTTCAGGACTTAATTGCTTTTAGTTTTAATTTTATTTATTTATATAGTACATTTTTAAATAGAATAAAAGGTAACAGTATGAAATAAAAGCCAAATAAAGAATTATTAAAAAGTAAAACAAAAAAGAAAACATTATACATACATGAGCACACATAAACTAACACACACATAAAATACTGTAAAATAAAATAAAATACTTCAATAATAATTGAATCTGAGAAGCAGGCCTTACAGACATCCACTCAACAAGGTAGCACAAGGTAGACATTTAGACAAACACAAATACAGAGGAAAGGTACATGAAAGGCAAAAGGTAGAAAATATTTTTAAACCTTTCTCTTTCCTTAATATTTTAGGAAAACAGCTGACTAAGGGTTCCAGTTTTTCTTATTATTATATTTTGGGAAAGTTACTACGTGAGGTTTCTACTAAGCTAATGGTGTTTAAATCTTAAATGATAGTAGGCACAAGGTCTTAAAAAACTGTTAAAGAAAAACCTGATATTCATTTTATTTTTATGTGTTATGACAGATAGGTGGCACTGTCATCCCCTTGAACCCTCGGACCAGATGCCAGACACCAGATAAAAGCCCAATAATTGAATTTATTAACACAATAATGTGCACAAAGAACCCTCCTCTCCACAATACTCATAAATCATAAACAATAACCAAATACACAATCCTCCACTCCCAGACGCGTTGTTCCCTTTCTCCTAACTCAGCTTGTCCGTCTGGGATTTCCCAGAGTCCTTTATAGTCCATGACCCAGAAGTGCTTCTGAGCCCTTGGTCCATGTGATTATCCATCACTTTCGGATCAGGTAAAAACTCCTCTTCTTCAACCCGGAAGCACGCCATTTCCTCTGTCCATGTGACTGGGACGTACTTCCAGGGTGTAGGGAAAATACAAGTCTCTGGGCCTCCCTGCAGCGTCCCCTGGTGTCCCGATGTTATCCAGCAGGGCTGTACAGGAAACCTCCGATGTCCATGATGCCCTGCTGGAATTCAGGGCACCTCCATGCTGTAGGAAGGGCTCCGTCAGGCGGCCTGGAGGTATAGGCCGAGATGAGCTGCCGGCCATATATCACAGTGTATTGTTCTGGTCCAAGCTCTTCAGTAAGTTACTTATGTTTATCATTTAAAGATCTGGACTCAGAGGGGTCTCATTCAATTATTGCTCGGCTCATACTGCATATACACACCCAGGAAAGTTCTGACACTTTGGGTATTCCAACTTATTTGCCTAACTCATAAATAAAAATTGGTCAACTTGTTATAAGGCCAAGAAAAATAATATTTTCCATAAGGTGTGGCACCTTCTCCTGCTGGAAATGGGCAGTCATGGTAAGTCTAATCAATGGCTTTGGTACCATTATAAGGAAGCAGCAGGCTTGTTTGGGGGAATCACTCAAAAGTTTGCTTCTCTTTGTCTTTGTAGTAAGTCACCAATAAGAAGAGTTTGGTCATCGTAGAAGTTCTGGGACCAATGCATCAGCTGTAGTCGAGGGGGTTGGGTTTGAAACTCCCCCCCTGCTGCCAACCAAACATGACATTTCAGCTGATTGGTCATAGACAGAATTACGATTCATGTACTTTTAAATTTCCCCAGAAAGTAATTCCCAGCTACACCCCTGAGACACAAAGGTCTGCACTTCATTGTGGCCCCTTCATTACCAATTAAAAAAGAAAGATGTCTGGCTATTTTAGAAGCTGAAGGAATAAGCAAATGAATTGTCTTGTGCAAAAGAGAGAGGAAAAGAATAAAACAGGACAAAAAAAGAAAGTGCTGACAGTCTCCTTCAGTGCTAACTGCTCATTAGCTTGGGGTAACGCTGCGCTTTATACTTTTTGAGATAAAAAGGGAAATTCTGCAGTGCCAAGCAGAAATAAAACAAGAAATATTCCACTTGGAAACAAACATTTTTTTCCCCTTCCTTGATAGTTTTCTTTCAGTGAGGTGCAGAGTGACTTAATTAAAGCAATAAAATATTCAAAATCAATTCTAATGTTTAGAAGACAGGCCTTGGACATAATTGATACCTGCATACAACTGTGAATCATTTTTATAAAGCTGCCGCTGAGATTATAGACCCTGTGTAAATATCTGTATTGGACGCAGGTATTTAGTGTCAGCAGCCAATGCCAGAGTGAAATGATTAATCTTTTTGTTTTGAACTTCTTTTCTTCCTTTGATTTTAACCATACTCTAAGATTCTGCCCAATCATTATTGCTTTTCTTTGAGAAGATGGCCATTTTATTGACGATACACTGGACCACATGATGCACAGGTCTTGGTATCAGTCAATAAAGACCACTATGAAGTGAATGTGTTGAGTGCTCATTAAAGAAGGTGCTACATAAAGTAACTGTAGACCGTGATGTGCCCCTTTTATTTTTTATTAATCTTAATCTGGTGGTGCTGACATGGCTTCAGAATCCTAGGTTTAAATCACAGCCGGAATGCTGTCTATGTCAAGTTCTCCCACAGACCTGAAAGTTGTTTCAATCTTTGAGTGTAAATTGGTGGTACAGTATACACGCAAGTGGGGAAAGGTGGATAAGAGCCCTGTGATGGACTGGCACCCCAACCAGGGCTGATTACTGCCTCATGCCTGATTCTGCCAGACTTGGCACCAGCTCTTATGGCTTTTTAGCATACTAAACAAATAAGATCTTTGAGAGGCTGGTCCTCGACCATATGAGTCCTCTTGTGGCAGACCACCTGGACCTACTTCAGTTTTCAAATCAAACAAAGATTGGAGAGGAGGATGCAGTTATCTATCTGCTTCACAGGGCGTATCCTCACCTGGACAAAGCTGGCAGCACTGTGAGGATTCTGTTTTTGGCTTTCTCCAGCACCTTCAGTACCATCCAGCCATTCCTGTTAAGGGGAAAAGTCGGAGATATGAAAGTGGCTGAGCCTGTGGTGTCCTGGATAATGGACTATTTGTTGGGCAGACCGCAGTTTGTGAGAATTCAGGGCTATGTTTCTGATACAGATGTGAGCAACATTGGAGCACCACAAAGAATAATCCTGACTCCTTTTCTCTGTATACCTCCGATTACAAATATAACACCAGGTCATGTCACCATCAGAAATATTGGAAGGATTCTGCACTTATGAGGTGTATTGATAAGCACAAAGAGGCAGAGCATAGGACCCAGGTGGACAACTTTGTTTTATGGTGCAAAGAGAATTGTCTGCAACTTAACATCAGCAAAGCCAAGGAACTGCTTATTGACATTCACCACACCAAAGAACCTCTATTTCCAGTCACAATTTAGGGATAGGATGTAGAGGTGGTCCACTCCTACAAGTGATAGGCAGCATGAATCTGTATGCTGTGATGTGTTGGGCTGGTAACATCACTTCAAGAGAGGCCCACCAAATCAACAAGGTAGTTAAAAGGGCAGGCTCAGTTATGGGACTCACTCTGGAATGAAAACAAAACTGAGTGCCATTATGAACAATGGTGCACACCCTCTCTGTGACAAGCTAACAATGAGCACTTTCAGCCAACTAATCATTAAGCACTGGCACTGGAAGTCATTCTGGTGTGTATTCAGACCATAGTATGTATATATATATATACTGTATCTATCTATCTATCTATATATATATATATATATATAATGTAGGGGTCATGTACAAAAAGCGGGCGCGAAAAACCCCTACTACAAACCCTGAACTTAAGGTTTGTGGGAGTAAGGGCAGGTACACCGGGGTCCCTAATCTTAAAATTTAGATTAAGTGCCTAATCTTAAAATAGTGTAAGGGTGCCTAATCTTAAAGTCGAACCCTGTTGTATACTGATGGCATCAGCTTTTTGAACAAGATCCTTATATAGTACCTGCCAAGCAATACAAAGAGCAAATGACACGTGTTTCTCCCTACTTGGGGCTCATCAGGTGTACACACTTTTGCTTCACCTTGCAGGGGTCTGTTCACCTGATGAGCTCCAAGTAGGGAGAAACATGTGTCATTTGCTCTTTGTATTGTTTGGCAGGTACTATATAACATATCTATGATCTGCTTCTCACAACTGAAAGGATATGGTGGATGTCTGCCAGTTGGCCAACCAACCATATGTGTTACCTAATAGGTATCTACCAAAACATCAGATTGTGATCAGACCTTTATATATATATATATATATATATATATATATATATATATATATATATATATATATATATATATATATATATATATATATATACTGTATATATATATTTAAAGAGCTTCTGTAAAAGACAAATTTCCTTTGACACAAATAAAAGATCTATCTGCATTTGTTTTGTGAATTGCTTATGAACGCTTTCAAGTCACTTCAGTTTTTTTTTTATTCAGCGCCGCATGACTCACTAGTAAAAAAAAGCCCCCACATATGATATACTGTTCTACTGATTTTGATATCTAGTCATGCAAGAAGTCAACTTTTTTGGCCTTCTACACCTGAAAAACACTGGGTCACTTTAAGTTACACCTTTATGATAAAGAGTAAATTAAAATGTGCCTTCAGCAAAAATGATCAGAATGCTTGAAGTTGTGCATGTCACATCAACTGACCCCAGGGCTCACCCACTTATTGGACAGGAAGTGTCAAAGTTATTCCTTTTCACAAAACGTCAAAAAATGAAACAGGGATTGCTAATATAGGCATGTTCGAGAGTCATTTTATGGTATTTCAAGATTGTTATCACAAATATGATAATATTTTGTATATGTGATTCTGTACTGGTGGTCTTAGCGCTCTAAGAGCCACTCCAAGAAGATTAGCAATGACAAAATTCAAATGTAAGCATGTGGGCTATCATTTTAGACTATTGCAAGGTCAGTGATTACAAATTTGATGTTATAGATTTTTTCAGCCTTTACTAGGGATGTAGCCCACTATGGACCTTTATCAGATGGTGAAAAATGACAAATTGACAAACTGAAAATAAAAACTTTACAGTCAAGATACTCTCCAAAGGTCTAGCTAGAAGGATTGAGAAAGTGCTCCCTTTGGTAATATCACAATACCAAACTTCCAATCTTCGATGCCTAATTAATGTAATATATTCACCCACAACATCTAACACCCCAGTGATATTATTATCTCAGGATGCAGAAAAAGCATTTGATATGGTTAAATGGGACTTCCTATTAACTACATTGCACAAATTTGGGTTTGGTCTGAACATTTGTACATGGATCAAACTAATTTATACCAGCCTAGACACTTCAGTTTGTATTAATAATATTATTTCAGACTACTTCCAACTAGAACGTGGTACTAGACAAGGATGGCCCTTGTCACAACTGCTGTTTGTAGTCACCACTGAGCCATTGGCTGTTCACTTTTGAAATGCTTATGAGATAAAGGGGATTATCAGAGAAGGACTAGAACAGAAACAGGCCCATCACTATATGCAGATAATATGGTACTATATATATCAGATAACCAAAATACTGTGCCTGCAGTCCTAACAGCACTAACAGAAGTTCAAGATATCTGGACTCAAAATTAATTTTAATAAAAGAGTGCTTTTTCTAGTGAACTCTCTAGCACACAACATTAGATTGGACACCTTCCCTTTTATCATCACAGATCACTTTAATTACCTAGGGGTAAACATCACAAGTAAGCAACAAATGTATAGATGGTCTACCCTCCATCTCACTTTAGCAGGGAAAATTAACATTGTCAACATGAATATCCTTCCTTAGCTTCTTTTCTATTTCAAAAGCATCTGCATATACATTAACAAATATTTTTTTAAGTAGTTACATTAGATCATGGCCTCATTTGTTTGGATTTCAAACTATCCATGCATCTAAAGGGTGACCATACTATGACCTAAAGCAGAAGGTTGCGTGGCTCTACCTAACTTTCAGTTTTATTACTGGGCAAAAAATATACAAGCTATAAAAACTTGGACATTGACACAAATAGATGAGCATATGCTGTACAGGCTTGGTCCGCAATAGTAATAAAATCCTGAGGTACTTCTTTATATTCCTTGCTTTGTCCCCCAGAGAATACAAGTTGTCATCAATATACTGACAGCCCAATTGTGCTTCATTCACTCAGATTTTGGAATCAATGTAGAAAGCACTTCAAGATAGAGACACTTTTATATGTGTCACCTCTACTTACATAGTTTTTAATGTCTGGAAAACGTACAGGATTAAATCACTTACAGATTTATACAAAGATAGTGTCTTTGCATCTTGCAAACAATTACACTCTAAATTTAGCTTCCCATCAACACAATTTCTCTGCAATTTCCAAATTAGAAACTTTACTAAACAAAATCTGCCCAATTTTCTTCACTTCCCACCTACTTCTATTCCAGAAAAGATATTGATCAGTCTTGAAGACAACATTTCTATAATATATAAAAACATTCCCTACAAGTCCCTACCTTTCAAAGATCCCAGAGTATAGTGGGAAAAGGATCTCTGACTCAACATTTCTGAAAAGGAGTGGAAGGCAGCCATGCACAGAATTCACTCAAGTTCCATAAGCATAAAGAACACAATTATTCAACTTAAAATATTTTATTGAGCACATCTCTCTCGTTTAAAATTGTCCAAAATGTTTCCAGGGAAAGATCCAACTTGAAAACATTGCAATCGAGCTCTAGTCTCACTGGGCATATGCTTTGGGCCTACACCAAATTAACATCATTCTGGACCAGAATCTTTAAATGCCTTTCAGGCAGCCTTGGTGTCACAATCCCTCCTAATCCACTAACAGCTGTGTCTGAGATACTTCCAGATGGGCTTAAAGTGGAGAAGGATAAACAAACTGTAATTGCCTTTACTTCACTATTGGTGCATAGAATTATCTTGCTCGTCTGTAAGAATCCTAACCCATCTCTTTAAATCAGTGGGTAACTCATTTTATATACTATTTGAAATTGGAAAATATCAAATTGTCACTTAGATGATCTGTTTTAAAACCTGACAGGATCTAATAAATAACATTTAAGAATAAGCTTTTATATTGGGGAAAAAGAAATCTCAGTCCTCTTTTCTACTTTTAATGTTTTACTTTGACTGTTGGCCTTCTTCTCTTTATCTTGGGTGGGGGTTGAATTAAATTTAATTTGTTAAGTTTGACGTCTTTGCATGGTTTCAATAAATTTGAGAATGAATGAAAGAAAGAAAGAAAGAAAGAAAGAAAGAAATGAAATGGTAGTCTACAGAACGAAACAGAGACTAATATGTCTCTCTCCAAAGTCCTTCAGGGCAAAGCATGTGCCAATCTTGTCATATATATATATATATATATATATATATATATATATATATATATATATATATATGTTTTGTCCTTTATACAAGTTATAAAGCAGTAGAGTGAACTGCATTGTTCTGTACTTCCAAGGTGGGACACGGGATTTCAGATTAATGGAATGATGGCTGGAGATGCACTATAAAGCTGTCTAAGACTCTCAGCCCAATGGATGACAGCAGCAGTAGTCCAGGCTCCTGCAAAGGCATCTGGGAGAAGAAGTCAAGAGTGGCCCAGAAGTGCTCTCAGGTCCAGGCTGATCATAGGTACCCCACACCCAGTCAGGTGAGCTTGTGGTAAGGAGAGGAGCAGAGACAAGAGCTTACCTGCTAAGGATGAAGAAGAGGCCAGAGTGTGCATGAAGGAATGTTTGAGTTACGTTTCAGCCAGGGATGTTGCCTTGGCTTGATTATTCTTCTTCTTCGTTTGGCTGCTCCTGTTAGGGTCGCGCAGTGGATCCTTATCTTAAATATATTGGATGTTAATTTAACTCTTTTGCGTTTTTTTTTTAAATATAATTCTGTATGTTATGATATGAATTGTTTTTCTGGTTTGTTTTGCCTTATTGTATTTATGTGTTGTATTACATCCAGGGTTTTTCCTACATTGTATTTCTTTTCCGATTTATTATGGATTTTGAATTATTAGTGTTCATATTTTTTGTGTTATTCCCGTTAGTTTTGTTTAGTTGTGTCCATTCCTTGAACCCCAAGAGACGGGGTCACCCTGACGTCACTGCTGCCAAATCTAAATTCACTACTGTGTAAAACAACTTGTTTCCTCATACATGCAATTTACAATGGCATGAAAAACTATTTGCTCTTTCGTGCTTTTCTGCCTTACTGTGTATTTTTCACTGAGGATTTAGTCAGTTATTTGCCAGTTGTAGTACATAGACTATGAAATAGTCTTTTCTTTATCTGATGGGTGTAATGCTGCAGTGTTGTGTTGTGCTCACCAGTGCCAACCCAATGGATTCTTGATCTTTATATTGCTTGTATTGATAGTTTGCTGACCTTAGAAAGATGGCTTGGTGTTGTCACACTACTTGGAATTTCTATGCGACTTTATCAGGCAATAATAGACAATATTATGGAAGAGTCTGACAGTGATGGAAAATCCTTTCTCTCATTTACTGATCCTACCTAATTCAACACAGTGGGTGCAAGGTGGGGACCAGCCCTGTATGCGGTACCAGCCCAGTGTAGGTACATTCATCTGCACTGGGACAATCTGAAATTTCCAGTAAACCAAACCTCCATACCTTTGAGATGTGGGAAGGAGACTGGAATACCTGGAGAAAACCCACATGGATGCTGGAAGAAAATGGAAAATCCATGCAGAATAGAACTGGAACCCAGGGCCATTCAGCAGTGGTAGCTGATACAGGAAAATTAACAAAATAAATAATTTATCAAGAAGGCCTGTTGATCACAGGCATTAGACTTTAACAGGAAGTAGGCATGAATTAAACAAGGATTTGATTGGCCAAATCTCCCTCTTGTCATTTTTGACAACTCGGCTGTCATCAGGGAAGCTCACTAACATCCGTCTGACAAACGTGGAAAGCACAGTGGTCTCCTCTTATGTTCAGCAACATCTACTGACGCAAAGTGGAGTCCTTCTGCCCTGATGTTATAAGATGACACCTGCTCAGTTCAGGACTGCAAAGCCCTAAAGATGGTGGTGAAGGCAGCACAGAATATTACAATGCCTTTATGTTCATGACATACACTCACTGAGCAAAATACTAGAAATGCTATACTAATACCCAGCAGTGCGCTCTAAATGGTCTTAATTCTTCATGGCACGGATTCCACAAGATGTTGGAAATATCAGTCTTGCCGTTTTTTATTGGCTCTGAAGCTGCTTATTTTATTGATGAGATGCCAACTCATTCTGTTGTTACTCATTGCAATGTCAAGCCCAGGCTGGTACAACTTCTGAGTCCAGTTACAGGTAATCAAGTAGATGAAAGAGTGTTTAGCGATCCCCCCAACTGCTGTCCTGAACTTACAATATCTTCAGAAAGTATTCAGACCTCTTCAAATTCTGTCTGCTTTATTGTGTTGTAGATTTAATGTTAAATGGATAAATGTGCTATTTTTGCCTATCAATCTACTCTCAATAACCCATAATGATAACTGGAAAACATGTTTTCAGATACGTTTGACAATAATGGACGCACATTGGAACCTTGGCTTAAGTCCAGTAGTGTGACATCGGCTTCATTATCATCTGAGGCTGACTGTGCCCATCCCTTTACAGACAGTCTGCCCTTATCCAAATGCGTATATTCAGCAGGGCAGTGTGCCTTGTCACAAAGCACACGTCATCTTAAGCTGGTTACAGTGATGAGAAAATAAAATTTTGAGGGGGAAGAGTGAAAAAAAAAAAGCTTACAACTTGAATTTAAGCGAAGAGCAATACTAAAGCATTCATGCGTTCACCACCCCAGGGAACTCAGGATTGAAAATGTTCAAATCAGCTGTATTCTCACAATTAAAATGAATACATTTGGTTCCTTTATTTGATACTGGAGTTTCAACCATAAATCTTGTTCTTTGTCTGGTACTGTTTTTAAAAATTCCATTTTCTTGATATTTACAAGGGGAAAATAAATAACATTTTAAGCTCATGCTGGGTTACAGAGGCTGTTGGCAAAAAAGGCCTGCGTCTTCTGCCTTGTACGCTTCATCTCCCTCTTGGAACGCTGCTGTTGTTTGAAGTAAAGATGACAGTTTGGCTATTTGCAGTGTCTCAGAGTCTAGGCAAGATAAAACAAATTAAAAGCTCATAAATTAAGGCAGCTTTAGTTCACTCTCATAAAAAATGCTGATTAACTTTGCTGTGGGAAGGTGACAGGTTTACATTTTGTGCTAAATCTTTAAATAGAAAAGTGAAAGATCAGACATATTTATTTGCTTGTGCAGTAATAATACAACCAGAAAAGGGGAAGACTTATTAGGCAATATTATGGAAGAGTCTGACAGTGATGGAAAATCCATTCTCTTATTTACTGATCCTACCTAATTCAACGCAGTGGGTGCAAGGTGGGGACCAGCCCTGTATGCGGTACCTGCCCAGTGTAGGTACATTCATCCACACTGGGACAATCTGAAATTTCCAGTAAACCAAACCTCCATATCTTTGAGATGTGGGAAGGAGACTGGAATCCCTGGAGAAAAAAACACATGGATGCTGGAGGAAAACGCAAAGTCCACGCAGAACAGAATTGGATCCCAGGGACCATTCAGCAGTGGTAGCTGATACAGGAAAATTAACAAAATAAATAATTTATCAAGAAGGCCTGTTGATCACAGGCATTAGACTTTTAACAGGAAGTAGGCATGAATTAAACAAGGACTTAATTGGCCAAATCTCTCTCTTGTCATTTTTGACAACTCGGCTGTCATCAGGGGAGCTCACTAACATCCGTCTGACAAGCATGGAAGGCAAAGAGGTCTCCTCTTATGTTCAGTAACATCTACTGATGCACAGTGGAGTCCTTCTGCCCTGATGTTATAAGATGGCACCTGCTCAGTTCAGGATTGCAAAGCCCTAAAGATGGTGGTGAAGGTGGCACAGAATATTACAATGCCTTTATGTTCAGGACATACACTCACTGAGCAAAATACTAGAAATGCTATACTAATACCCAGCAGTGCTCTCAAAATGGCCTTAATTCTTCATGGCACAGATTCCACAAGATGTTGGAAATATTTCTTTGAGCTGTTATTTCTTGCTGACATGATCGCATCACACAATTTCTTCAGATTTGTCAGCTGCACATTCATGCTGTGAATCTCTTGATCCACCACACCCCTGAGGTGTTCTGTTGAATTCAGATCTGGTGGACTGAGAAGTCCTCTGAAGAACACTGGACTCAGTGTTATGTTCATGAAACCAGTTTGAGACGACTTCTGCTTTTGTGACGTGGTGCATTATCAGGCTGGATGTAGCCATTACAAGAAGGGTAAGTCATGGCCATGAAGAGATGCAGGCAGGCCATGGCATTCAAGTAATAAATGATTGGTATTAAGTGTGCCAAGAAAACACTCTCCACACTATTACACAACCATCTCCAGCCTGGGTAAGCTGCATGCATGGATTAATGTTATGGGTGCCAAATTCTGACCCTACCAATCTGTGTGCCTTAACAGAAATCAAGATTCATCAAACCAGAGTATGTTTCTCCACACTTTAGTTGTCCTACTTTAATGAGCCTCAGCCTTCTGTTCTTAGCTGACTGGAGTGGAACCCAACGTTGTCCTTTGTTGTTATAGCCTGTGAGGGATGACACGTGAGGACCAGCATCCCAGCAGGACTTAACTTGGGAACTTTACCTGGCAGGGATGCCAATATTACAGAAGGACAGGGCATGGCAGTGAATTCATCTTATTTTCTCCCCCCATACGCTAGGTGGCAGCAACCCTGGACTGCAGTACCCATTCGAATGCCCACACAGAGTCTTTGGATACAGCCCTGATGTGGTCCATGGGTGCCACTAGGGGTTGCTGCAGAGAGTTACTCTCCCTGTTCTTAGAGACTTGGCCCATAAGTGTTTCCAATGGGTGAACCCCTGGCACCAGGACTCCAAAAAAAGAGCCCGCACTGCTTTGTCTAGGCCAGATGGAGCTGGGAATGGAGGGCAGGCAACACTCGCCTTGGAGGAGTAGCACTGAGGAGAGAGAAAGAGAAAGAGAAAAAAAGAGAGAACCTGTGTGATTGTTATAAAAGGTATTGTGCAATAAATCCTCCCTTTTATTTGAACCTGGGACTTGTTTTGTGTATTGTGTTTAGAGTTTGGGGCTCAGTGGTTCCCTCTAGCTTTCACAAGCCTAGATTTGAAATGTTGTGAATTTTGAGATGCTTTTCTTCTCACCACAGTTGTTCAGAGTGGTTATCTGAGTTACTGTAGCCTTTCTGTCAGACCAAATCAGTCCGGCCATTCTTCTCTGACCTCTCTCATCAAGAAGGCATTTCTGTCCACAGATCTGCTGCTTACTGGATGTGTTTTATTTTTCACACCATTCTGAGTAAACTCTGGAGACTGTTACAAGTGGAAATCCCCAGAGATCAGCAGTAACAGAAGTCCTCAAACCAGCTAATCTGGCACCAACAATCATACTGCAGCTCAGATCACAGACCACATTGGGTGCCGAACATGTGCACATGTAGCAAAGCTGGCCCTGAATGGAGATGACTTGGTTTAGGTCAGTATAACTCTTATAGTATTGTATAGTATAGTATATAGTATTATAGTATTTTATAGTATTGTGTTTATAGTATGTTATCCACTAAACTTTCCACATATGATTCAGTTCACTCTGCTCAGCGCCATCTTCACAGCTAATGCCAACTCCTAGCATTGTGTTAGCCTTTATGAGTTTGCAACACCAACAATGTCATGCATTGGCCTTGTAGTTACACCTTCTGTTATGGTTCTTCTTTGGATTCTGTCTAGCATTTGATTCATATGTTTGATTGGTTATAGTCTTAGGTGATGTTTGTGGCATCTGCTGAGGTTGTCACACATGGAAACCCAAGGTCTAAGCAACACAAAGATAAAAAGGGGACACCATTGGTAACTGCCTTTACTTGCTTCCCTCTAGAATAGGGGATGAAAGACCACAGGACTCATGACATCACTTCTGGCCACTTACTAGAAACCCTTCCCCTTACGGTCAGAAGCAAGTGCTCCTTTCTGAACTGGCTTGTAAAGAGAATGGAACTTTCAACAGCTTTCTATTAACTGGACCACCAGTCTAACACACATTTGTGTTTGCTCTTTGGCTTTGTTATAAATATGGATGCTTTACCAGTTAAATGGGACATATGGCTGGTCCTCCAACCTTTCTCAAGAGAATTACTCATACTTTACACAATGCCTTGAATGCATTTATTGATTGGTAGCATCTTTAACTTAGTAGCTTACCAGTACTGGATGCCACTGAGCCCCAAACCCCAAACACAGAAACACCCAACACAATGCTGGGTTCAAATAAAGAAGTTTTTATTACACACTGTACCATACAGCCAGTTATTATACAATCCCAAGACAAGCTGGTTCGCTTTTCTCTCCTTCTGCCCTGCTAGTGCATGCCAAAAAGTCAGAGCTGGGAGGCAGCAGGCTTTTGGTACCATACTGTGTGCTATTGTTGGCACTTCGGGGTCACAAAGGGCATCCCCTGGCAGCGCCCTCTAACAACACCAAGGGACCCCAACAGGGTTGCACTTTCAGACTCCAACTCCCATGTATCCCTGCTTGTGTCCAAACTGGGAGGTCCACTGCCACCTGTCATATGGGGGATGGAACTGCTCCTTGCCATGCCTTATATTTCTCTGGCCTGGCAAGAAGTCATTTTCTAGTCCAGCTGGAATGCCCATCTGTCCTCCATTGGACTTATAGTGCCCTGAAATTAATTCTGTTCTTTGGTTAATGCTTTAACTGGCTTGATGTTTTAGCAAGAGACTGTCTCACGTGTGTACTTAGGGGGCACCTTCAAGACTCTAGCGGGATAAACACTTCCACTCCACAATGAGAGGGGGCACTGCCACTAACTATCTTTTCTTTTTCATCTTCAGCTCCAAAGGGCAAACATCAGAGGACTCTTGAGCCGGCCTTTCAGAAGTCTTGCCCTTTCCGGGATGAGTTCTACATATTGAATTCACTCACCAGAAATGACTGTTCATTTAGGGGACCTACATGCAAAACAGCCAGAGATCCTGTACTCCATCAGCATGCCAGCTTACCTAGAGCATGCCCTGGTCCATAATTTGGTTGAGTTTACTTGTTGTTTGCCTGTTATTAAATGGGGTTTACCAGGGTGGAACCAACATTTGGACCATTGTCCAGCCAGTTTTGTGATGAGGCCTTTTCTGCTGATGTTGGTTCATCTGCTGAAGTTTAGAGTGTCCGCTCATAGTGACACTGACCTCTTGTAAGTCAGTCAGTCAGTCATTTTCCAACCCGCTATTCCCTAACACTGGGTCACGGGAGTCTGATGGAGCCAATCCCAGCCGACACAGGGCGCAAGGCAGCAACAAATCCCTGGCAGGGGTACACACACACACACACCACACACACTGGGGACAATTTAGGACCGCCAATGCACCTAACCTGCATGTCTTTGGACTGTGGGAGGGAACTGGAGCACCCGTAGGAAACCCACGCAGACACGAGGAGAACATGCAAACTCCACGCAGGGAGGACCCTAGCGAACCCAGGTCTCCTTATTGCAAGGCAGCAGCGCTACCCCTGCGCCACCATGCTGTCCCTGACCTCTTGTAAAAAGCCAAATCTCTTTTGCTTAGTATATTCTCACATCAGTACAGCCGGCACTTGTTTATTTTAAATTATTTGATTTTATATTGGAAACTCATATTTTGTGTCCATCACAAATGCAAATGCCCACCTTAAGATTTGTTTTGGGCAACATGTCAGACCTTTCAGCTCTAGACAGTGTTAGATTATTACTAGCTGACAGGCAAACTTCATTCCAGTTATCCAATTTTCAATAAAAAATCAATGTGCCTGATTTTGGAAATTAGGTACTTGTATAACATGACTGACTGAATTTTTGATATGATATCTAAATATTAAAAGTTCTGAACACAAGTTACCAGTCTACAATGCGAACCAAATCTCCTAGAGTTGTCAGGCTGAACCACCATGCTGCAATTATACTGCAGTTTGTATAAATAATTCTTATCTTTTGTCTTTAAATGATTGAGTAAAGAGTGACATCATTTGGATGTGAATTAGTTATTGGGAGGAAGATGCCATCTAGACTAGAGACTATCCTACTACTGTACCTACCAGAGACCAGCCTAACTTACGGAAATGAGCATTTCTGAACTGCCGGATAGACTCCTTCATTGATGGGCACATTTTAACTAAATAGCCATCAATTCAGAGCCACCTAGTGGCCAGAGTGTGTTTTCACGCATTGCTTATTGTTTATAACTCCTAAATGTACTCTTGTCCCCAGCTACAAAAATTAAAATTCATAGTCTGGAGGTGGACAGAGGTTTACTTACAGCTGGACTTCTCAGATTCTGTCGGCTGTTTAACTCTCCATGGTTTCTTCTAAGCAGACCGATTGCTTTAGTATCTCTAAAACTGAAGTGACTCAGTTGCCCCTGGTGGAGGTTAAGCCTTACCAGTCACTGAAGTTATAATTGATTCTGACTTTCAGAATGCCTCGTAGACAATGAAGGATGCTGTCTACTGTTTTAATTTCCAACCTAAATGTACATACCTGTGGCTGATTGGCATCTTTTTAAATAAATAATCGCCATACTCACATCTTGGTAGGAGGGAATGTGGTAATGTGGCGAGAGCAGTTCCCAGGTGCGATGCAGGAGGGGCACCCTACACTACTAAGAGTACATGCGGGATCGTCCGTTGACCAATTGGTGCCAGGACCTGCTAATCGTCATGGCTGTACCACATCTCCATTTTAAAAGGGAAGTGCGAGTGTGAGGGAGGAGAGTAAAGGAAAGAAAGTAAACATAGAGGTTGAAAGAAAGAAAGAAAGAAAGAAAGAAAGGAGGTGGTGCAGGGTGGCGAGCTGAGGAGAGTAGGCTCGAGGGAGAGAAAGCAGGCCTGGGAAGTGAGCTCCAAAGAGGAGTGTGTGGCCAACACTCAGGGGGTCGGTTGGAATGGACCACAATGGCTGAGCTGCAATGAGCAGCAGGAGTGACCGGGAATTTAGACGCCTTGCCATGGAAGAACGGGAAGGCTGCAGGGCTTGAGGATGCTTGGGAGGAGAGCCCCAGTGTGAGCCAAGCTGAGTCCGGAGGGAGCTTTTCCATAGCCATGGGACAGCAGAGTCCCAGATGTGAAGGAAGGTCAGCTGCATCTGCTGGTAGGGTGACTTCTCTGCTGCAAGGCCCATTTGGGATAAGCAAAGAAGCCGCCAGTTAAAAAAGGAATGCAGCAGGCTTTTTAAAAAGGACTGTTTTTTTTTTTTACCTTGTTTTAATGGATTGATTTATATATTGGGATATTTTTAACCTCCACTTAACCACGTTGTTTTATGGATTATTTATTTATTAACATATTGGAGCACTGCACCATTTATTTGGGCAGCTGTTTTGATGTGTTTTTTAATAAAAGCACTGAATACTTTTGCACCTTCCTTTGCTTCATGTTGTATCCTCATTTGCACAGCTCATCCCAGTCATGACTATCGACGGTGTCAGGTTCAAGAGGCTCCCAAATGAGGAGAGGGAGCAAGGAGCCGACCCACCCCGTACAGTACGTATGCAAACAGTCACAATCACTTTGAAAAATCGGCGGGCCAAAGTCCTGGGTGTCAACCGTGTGTGGATGTTCTCTGTGTCTGGGGGCTTTTCCAAAGGGTTTTGGGGTTTTCCCCCATCCCAAAGACACAAAACATTAGACAAACGCCCAGCCAGAGGGGTTTGCACTGGGATGGACTGGTTCCCTTGGGTTGGTTTCCCCCAGATTGTCAAAATGGTTTCCGTTTTTCAGTTCAAGTAGTTTCAATAATTGATGGCTACATGGCGTTGAGGAAAAGCATTGACTAATAAATGCAAAATTTGGCTTCATCAAATCTGAAAGGAAAAGACAGAAGTCTGTGGAAGGGGTTTTGAAGAATCTAGCCTCTCTGATTCCCGCAGTGTCCAGAGATGATCTCACCCGTAAACAGTTTAAAAAAAAGTCCGCATTTGGCCTTTATTTAGAACAGATTCTTTTAATGCTGCAAACTTTTTTTTTTTTTTTTTTGGGTAAAAACAGAAATAGAAATTTGTCGAAAAAAAACCTTCCAAGGCATTGAGAATTCTTTTGGGTTTTTCCTGCTTTTTCAACAGACCCATTTAAAGGGTTTTATCCTCAAATCTCCTTAAAAAAACGTAATTTTAAAAACTTAGAAAAGGGAATTTTAATTGAGAAAAATAAAACCTCATTGACTTTAGCGAGCCATTCCGACTACACACCAATTTTGAAATACCCAAAGCCTACTTTGGAAGGCAGTTCTTTTATCTTTGAGACCATGTTGAAAGTGATTCATCTTTTTTCCCAAACGCCAAGATATCTGTCCGCCATTGAGATTGGACACTTGATACATAGAAAGCCTTTCCAAAGTATTTTAAAATTGTAGTGTGCTTGTTAAATGTGCCTACAATCCTGGGGGTGCCATTCAAAGCTGTTTCACTAAAGGGGAAAGAAGGGCCCCTTTTTCCACTTTCAACTTGAGTTTCTGAATATTCAAATAATCCATTTGTGGTCTTTTATTTTATATAACCCCACAAGTCAATCAAAATCCGCTGAGCAGCGGGTTCAGGAGGACAGGTATAAAACATTCACAACTTGCAATCCATTTTTAGTCTGGGGCCTTTCCTGCTGAAAAGAGAACAAAAGGGAAAAACCCCTGGAACACAGGACCCCCACTAAGAGTCAATTTTGAGGGGCAGTTACCTAATCTGCACCCCTTGGAAGGAAAAAAGGCAGCCAGAGGCAGCACTTTGAAAAGAGCAAACTGCTGGTTCCCGGAAAATTTAAACCCCAGGTCACCAATGGTACCCATTTATTATCATTTTAACATTTCTCCATAATAAAATATTTTTTATAAAGTTTTGGAAGCACTGTGTCGGTTTTTATCACTGTTGCCACACCCCTCCAGAGCCCAGGATAAAAATTTCCCCAACCCAAAAAACGAAAGAAAAAAAATGATCCTGAAAGGCCTCTAACAAGAAACCAACAGACTTCAGTCTTCCCTTTCCCTAAAAAATCGCCCACCCAAAACCCAGAACCCTTCTAATATGTCTGTGTCTTGCTCTAGGTTCCGGATTGATACCCGGGGATACCGCCATGACATCCATATTTGGTAAAACCGTGTTAAGGATACATTATGCCCAAAGGATCATTGTGAGCACAGTGATCTGGACCCGAAAAATGGTAAAAAAGAGTGAACCCAGGGCATTTACATTTCAATCGACTTAAAAATTTTGAATTGAATTAAGACAAAAACCCAGAAAAAAATAAAAGAAAAGGGCCCCAGCCAGAAATAAATGAAACCCATTTGAACGAGACTAAAACCAAATTAGGCCTCAAGGCTGAAGTATCCATTGAGGGATAAAGTAACATGAGATCACCGCTTTTATAGTGTCATGTTCTGTGATTCAGGTGAGTAGGGGTCATGTGCCAAACCAAAGCGATAGAGTAAGTCAAATAAAACTTTTAAAAAAGTCATCTTTAATTTTAAAGACATACCATGTGCGCGGGGTGGCTCCTTCCCACTTATCTTTGGGAACCTTTTAAACCCCCGCCACCGGATAACCTTAAAAGAGAGCCAGGCTTGAGGTCACATAAAACAAAGGGTGGGAAAAGGGAACATGCCTTCCATAAATAAATAATTAAAAAGAAAGGGATTTTAAAGAAATTCAAATAAACTATCCAAAAAGGGGTTAAAACCCAAAAGCAGGAAACTGTTTTTTTAAAATTTAGCCCCCGGTGCCCCTCTAAAATCACGATGAGATACCCATCCAAGAAAAGCCATCCTTAAATTGGCCGGTCCCGCCTGCCCATGGCTCCAAAAACAGGGACCCCCCAGCCCAAGTATCTCCTTCCCCCCCCCACTCCCTTTCCCTGGCATCACTCCACCCATGACCACCAGCTGGGACCCTTTCCCCCCCCTGAGGTCAGCCATCCCTCTGGGCTCCCCTCCTCCTGCCTACCTGCTCTTTTCTCTTGCTCATTTTTGGCCTTCCTGTGATCTTATTCTTATTTCTTTTTATTGTTTTGTTTTTCTCTTTTCTGTCCCGGCAGGCTTATCATATTCTGACATTTTAAGGGGCCATGTGAAGCCCCCACCCCTCCAGGAGTTAATGTCCCCGACTAAAACGTAACATCGCCTTCTCTGCCGGGCTAAACCCCCATCCATCCACGGTTTGGGTCCCACCTCCCCCACACCAGATTGAACCCTGCACTTTGGAACTTATTTTTTTAAAAATTATATCTACCCAGGCCCCCTTATTCCCAAACTAATGTGAACATGAAATGTTCAAGAACAAAACCCAAAACAAACAGAAATATTCAAATAACAGATGCTGATTATTATAGGCAGTAAAATATGACATGCTCAGTTTTAAAAATTTCCCCACCACTCCATTTCGCATGGCTGCTCTCTTTTGTCTCACTATCCCAAACCTTCTTTTTTTATTCAGTTGTGATGTTTTTCCTTTTTGATTTTTATTAGATCAGTGGTTTTTTTTATTTATTTAAAAGCACATTTAAAATAACTAGAGGTTAAAAAGTTTTTTTAATAGAATAAAAGGAACAGGCAAAAAAAAGCCGATTTTAATTAAAAAGAAAGAAAAAAAGAAAATATATACATACATGAATACACAAAAAACAAACATGCAAACATAAATAAAAAAATATAGAAATAGAAATAAAAAGATTTAACCACTAGACTCATCAGAAATAATAGAAGTTTTTTGGAAAACATGAAGTGGGAGCGACATTACAAGGGGAAAACCCGCCCAAAATTTGGGACCAGCCACCACAAAAGAACATTGCTCCTCAGTTTCAATGGTTGGGGACAGGCTATTGATTTTGGCCCTCGTTGCCTGGTTTTAATATGAACAATAAATCAGCTAAGTAGGGTGGAAGGACCCCAGGGGTTTTTAAAAAAAACCAAAGTCTTAAACACCCTTTTGACAACGGGGGACCCAAAAAGGGAAGGCCAAAAACGGGCGATCTGATCTGTTTTTGCTGCTGGTAAAAAATCACCCCATTCTGCACTAGGGGGAGAAGTGTCCAGGATCCCCCATAAGGGAAAAATTGGGCAAAACCAAAAATGAATGAGCTTTTGGGTGGTTCAAAACGCTCGCCTTTATTGAGCCCCCAGAAAAACCCTTTTTACCCACAACTGGCAAATTTAAAAATTTAAATTTCAAGATCACCCCCGAGATTTTAAGCACATGCCCTAAATTGACAAGTGGACCCAATGTGTGCAGAAATCTCGTTGTTAGGTTGACTAAATGGGAAAATTTATTTTTGGGCCAAATGCGGGGTTAAGATCACCCAGTTTTTTTTCATCTAACAGAAAAAGCCACAATCAACCCCCTTAAGAAGAAATTTGGGGGTATCATCAGTGTAACAAGTTTGGGAATATTTGTTTAGTAAGGGCAGAAGGGTCTATTAAAAAAACTCCAAAAAAACCCCCGGGGAAACCCCACAGGTTACAGAAGCAAAGGGAGGGTTGAACTACCCACCTGTAAAAAAACCCCTGCCTTTGAGGGAACCCCCAAACCACTTTAATCCAAACCCCGTGGGGTTTTAAGCCTTTCGAACTTTGATTTTTTTTTAATCCTGAAAAATTCAAATTTGCCCCGTTTTCCCCAAAGACCTAATTAAGTTAAAGTTTAAATTATTAAGTTTGGGGGTTGAATATAGATTTTTACGGCAATGAAAAAGGGGTTAAAGACTGGGAGTAGAGAAGGATTAAGGATGGGGGAAGTTTGAAAAATTTGGGGGAAATAAGGATGGCCTAGGAAAAATATGGGAAAAGGTAAAATAAATTTAAGACTAAAGAAACAAGGGTTAAACATGGGCTTTAAAAAGGGTTGATATGGGTGCGGGGAACGATAGACCGATAAAGAGTTTGGGGTGTTTTATTTTGGGTAGAGAATATATATTTCTCTGCTGTCCCCTTTGTATTTTTAAATCGTAGCCTTGGGAATGCCTAATCTCACAGTTTTTCCCCGATATAACCTCCCCACCTTCCTTCTATATCTAAACCTCAGGCAATTAGATGTAAAGACGGGTTAAGTTACCAAAAAATAATGAATGATAATTTTCACAAATAATAAAAAATCAAAGTAATTTGAATATTGGAACCATACAACCTGATAAAATGGTGATTTTAATTCAGGTAAACAAGATTTGCAGTTACTTAAAATGTCTCTAATTAAAATCTTTGGGTGCTCAGCTTTCACCCAAATGTCTGCAATAGGGCCCCTGAGCTGTGCCTTCATTTGTTGTCTTCATCATCACAGGTTACAAGAGATGCTTTTTAATCATATTTTGGTTTGAGAGGATATTTCTTCACAAGTGGGTCAGAGAGAGGTGGTTGAGAAATACATTTTAGATGTTTCCAAACCCTAGAACCAATAGGATATCATGGTACTTAAAAGGCCCTGAGACAAGCCAATTCCAAACAGCCATATCTCAAAAAGGAAAAATATACATTTTAACCCCCAACCCCCCAAGCCCTTTGTTAAGAAACCCTGGCTTTTGTGGGAGATCAAACTGGTTTAAGACACCCCCAAAACCCTTAAAAATTTAAAAAGAGACAGTTGAAAAAAGGGGGGTGGGGGGGAACAAAAGAATCCCTCTAAATTACATTGGTTTTTTAAATTAAAAAATAAAATACAAAACATTTATCAAGTTTTTGCAAAATCCCACATCACAACACTCCCCCCATGAATGTTTTGTCAATGTTTTTATAAACAATGTCTTTAAATTTATTAAAGAGTCTGTTGAATAACTTTGCTTTGATTGGCGTATTTGCTCTCCCAGTGTCAAAAGTAGTCCATTACACATCTTCTTTATTTCAAAAAATTGAAGAACTTGAAGCCCTCATGACTTGTATTGTCAGTTTCTTCAACTGTTTTTTTTAGTTTTTGAGTTTTCATATGTCATCAGATCTGGTGGTTCAAAATGAGACAAGTCCAACCTTCCATCTAGCCCACTACAAAGTCTATTGTATAAATCTGTGCTTTTTTTTGTCCCCAATTTAATTAGACCCCTGTCTCAAACTATCTTTTTTAAGAATATGTACAATTAACATAAAAATTTTGAAAGGTAAATACAGGTGCCAGTCCCCCACCCCCCAAGTGACAGCACATGTGCCACGATAAACTGTTGAAACCCAACATTTGGGGCCCCCCTCTGCAAAAATTTGGGTTGACTTATTGTTTTGTTTCCTACCCAGGGGGCAACTCTTGACTGCTCAGCCTTTACCAGTATGCTGGCATCCCCCAAATGAGACATCGGAAAACCTCATCTTTCCCCCCGAGGGCCCCCCCCAGAGTTGTTTGTCACCATTCTCTGTTGTGCTAAACCCCCTCAGTTCAGAATTCCCACTGGTCCTGTCCTCCCCGCCCAATTTGCGGGGTTCCATTTTTTCCCCAATTAGAATAAAACCCTCCCAGACCCTATGTCTGAAATGTACCGTCACCTGCTTTCCAAAAATTTCCCAAATTTTCTTAGTATACTTTTTTAAAGTTTTATTTTAAATTTTCCCCATTTAAATTTAATTTAATCAAATGTATATTTTAAGAAAAAAAACCCCCTTTTTTTTATTCCTAACTGGTTTGTTCAGTTTCCACCCCTTGGAATATAAATTTGTAGTAATGAAAAACCTTTCCTTTTAAACTATAGCAGGAATAGTCCTTTTATTATTGATGATTTTGGGATTTGTTACCACTTAAACCCCAGAAAGTGTCTTTTTTTTGTGTCTTTCAGTTCTTCTTCATGTTTTGTTTTAGTTTTTTGTTTTTTTGTCTTTTTTTTCCTTTTTTTTTTTCATTCTCTAGAGCGGTCTGAAAAAGGGAAAGGGTGAAAAGGTTTCCCATCTCATTTTGTAGTTGTCACCGGGTGCCAAACTAAAACTTTGTTCCAGGCATTCTTTGAACTTTTGGCACAAGTGCCCGCCACTCAATGTCCCAAATTAAACCCCGACCCCTGCATGTTTTACTCTGCTGATTCCCTTCACTATTTATTACCTGCACCAAACCAAAGTCCATAAAACCTTTTACTATAAAAAGTACCCACAGAAAGGCCGAAAATTGAAACAGAAAAAAGTTTTCCTTTCCCTGTCTTCCTGCCCCCCTTCTTTTTTTTTTCATTGCCTGTTTTCCCCTTTTTTTTTGGTAACTGCTACGGGAAAGTGTGGGCTAAAACCCCAAAACCCTAATTCAAGTCCAGCATCTCCCCACCCTTTGCTCTTTACTAAAACCAGCCACTTTTCTCCTTTTTATTGCATGGGAATTCATAGGTTTTTTTTTAAAAAATTCAACTTTTAATTTACTGAACCTAAGTGTGTGTGTTTTTAATTACTGCTGGCCCCCAGCGTTGGGCCCTCACCCTGTGCTTTTTCCTGACTTGGGGATGAGTTTCCTGTGCACCATCCCCATCCTTTGTTTTTTGGGCTTGTCCTGTTTCATTCAAACCAACTCCAAAAGGGGAAAGTTTTTTAACCCCCAAATTCTTGCACTAAGCCTTTCAGCCCTTTCACACAAACCCTTGAATTCCTTTCATTTTATTGTTTTTTGTTTAAACCCCACACTTTCTTTCTCAGACCCTAACCCAAATTCCACGCCCCTAGTCAAAATTCCCATTCACACTCCCACTCCTCTCCCTTTCTATCTGATTTTTTGTCCAAATCAGATTTAGGCACACGGTTCCCTTTTTAAAGTGGTGAAATTCATCGGTAGCTCTTTAAATACGGGACAGGCCTCAGAATTACATGGAGATTGTGTAGTGGAGAATAAAGGAAAAAAAACACCCTTGCTGTTTTCCCTTCCTTTCATCTTTTCCCCTTTTCCTCCCCAATTCCCTCTTTATCTAGACACACTGTCTTATGTGTCACCCAATGTTTTGGGGTTCCAGCCCGATCTTTATTCCCCTAACTTTCACCATGGGGGTTTAAACTTTTTCCACTTTTTTCCTGCTTTCTATTTTTGAGGGGTGTTCTATGCTAACATTTCCCAAAATTATCACCCCAAACTGTTACATCTTTAAAAACCCTACCAACTTTCCAAAACTTTCTTTCACTTTGCTGTTTTCTTCCTCAGGATCTTCCTTATTACCAATAATACAAGCTAGTAAACCCAAACAGCAGCTGTCTTTTAAACCATCTCTGTTTTTTTTTTTTTTTAATTTTTCCACCCCTTCCATTTTGTGGCACCTCAGCTCAGCTTCTGCTTTTTTCCCCCCTGAATGGTTTCCTGCTTTAGCCTGCCCCCTCCCCACTAGGGAAGATTGACTTTAAAATGAACTTAGGATTTCTAAGTCTACAATTCACTCTTTCAATTTGACAAATTGTTGGGTTTTGGGCCCCCTTTTTGCCCCTGTAACAAAAAAAACACATACATACAAAAAGATCCTAAACGAATAATACCGTATGAATACAAGCCGTCCCATCACTCCCTAGCACTTTAACCATTTAAATCCAAAGAATGATGCATGCATCTTTACCCTCCCTAACTTTATTGGGGGGTCTCCACCCTTTTCAAAAACATGGGGGTCCTTGGACACAATGAAGTCTCAACACTTTTTTGGTTATATTCAATTTAAAAACCAAAAAAGTTTTTCCACCGATTTGTACACTGGGTCCCCCAAAATTACATGCATCAAAAAATCATAAAAAAAGTATTTCAAACAGGGTGCAAAACTTTGGGTTTCCCAAAATCCACCCACCAATTGTTTTATCTTGAGAGTAAAAAATATTGCCTACTTTCCCCCTTTATTATTAAAATTTTAGCCTTTTGAAGCCAACTCACAGATTACCACTGTATAAATTTTCCCCCCCTTCCCTTCTATATCATAACCCCAGGCAATTGATGTGTAAAAAGACAAGAGGGGTTAAGTTAAAAAAAATAAATTTCTATAATATTTAAAAAAAACAAAATGCAAAGTACAGAAATTTCAACCATACAACCTGATAAAATGGTGGGTGTAATTTGGGGCACACAGACTTTCAGTTTCTTAAAAAGTCTCTAGTTAAGGATCATTGGTGCTCAGCTTTCAGCCACATGTCTTTTAATATGGCTGCTGGTGTCATTTGTTGTCTTCATACCAGGTTAGCAAAGAGATCTTCTTTATTTGTTGGTTTGGGGAGAGATGCCCTTTATCATATGTGGCAAAAAGAATGTTTGAGAAATACATTTATAGATTTCTCTCCAATTCCTGAAAATAGGATATCATGGTCTTAAAGGGCCTCTAAAAGCCTTTTCCAAAAAAGCCAATCTCAGACCCAATGGGGGCAAAAGTAATTTTTAAATCAACCCCCCAAAACCATATGTTGCTAACCTGGTTTTGGGGGGGAAAAATGGTTTTAAAACATCCCCCAAATCCCATAAAAAATTTCAAAAGAAGTTGAAAAAAGGGGGGGGGGGAAAGGGAAATGAATACCACTAAATTAATTGGGCCCAAATTATAAATAAAAGGGATACAAAAATTTACAAGTTTACAAAACCCCCTCACAACAGGGTTAACACTGGTGGCCTTGGGTTTAAATTAAAAAAAAAGAAAACACAAAAAATTATGGGATGTCTTTCCAGATCCTTTTTTCAAAATAAGTCCTTTCCGGGAAAAGGGGTTCACAAAAGGGAAAAAAAATTAGTAAATGTTGTATGCTGGGGTTTTAGTTGACTTTTTTCTGCAAAAGTCAAGGATCACAATGTGCTTTGGGTTGTGGGGGCCATCATATAAACTTTCAACACCACCTTAGTGCTTAGGTTTCCAACTTTATGGGTAATCTGGGGCGTCCAATTCGTTGGGGTTAAATAGGCTTCCCCCAGTGGATACTTTGAGAAATTTCCTTCTCTTCAAATTCCCGTTAGTGGCAGAATCTGGGCCTTGGTTTTGTTTTTGTTTATGGTTTCGTTTCGAGTTCTGCCTAGCATCTTCTGTTTTAGGGGGTCAAAAAAATATTTTTTTATTTATACAAGGGCCTTTCTGAGAACTCAAGGACCGAAAAAAATAAATAAATAAATAAAAAAAACATTTTAAACAACTTAAAACATCGAAAAAAAAGATATAAAAAATTAAAACCAAACAAAGCCACTTAATCATAAAGAAAAAGCCATTTTAAAAAGATGCATTTAAGTTTAATTTTAAAGGTTGAAATGATTTGATATTTTTAAGCTCAGTAGGTAATAATTCAGAACTTGGGGCAAAATGAATGCTCCGCCCCCCAGGGGTTTCGGGGGAGAGGGAAGGCAACTGATGGAGGGAGGATCAAGGTTACGGGGGAATGGCAAAGAAGAAGGCAGAAATATGGGGGGGGTTATGAATGCCTTTAAAAATTTTAATAGCTAAATTTTTAAAATCAATTTAAACTTAAGGGGCCAATGGGGGCCAAGACCGAGTAAATGGTGAATAATAGGGTTTAATAATCGACTTTAGAATTCTGGACTAGCTGTAGCTTATGAAGAGATTTATTAGAGAGACCAAAAAGGAGGGGTTTCAATAGTCCGGGGGAAAATCAAATGAACAAGAATGGCGTGGTATGGGGGGAGGGGGAGGGGGGCATTAAAATTAAAGTGGTAGGAAGGGGGATATTTTTTTAAAGTGAGATTGGAAAAATAGATACGAAAAAGACACCCAGACGTTTTAAACCGAGGTAGGGGAAACTGGAGTTTTCAATCCAAGAGAAAGATTATTTATCCTTTAAAATGATTTTGAGCCTGATGAACCTTAGTTTTGTACCGTTTAATTTTTGAAAATTTTAAAAACCGGATTTAATTTACAATCAGTCAAAATTTTGGAAAGGAAGAGGGGGGATTATAAAGGAAGTGCTTGGGGGCATTAGATAACATGAAAAAATGTTATTTAAAAGATATTGCCCAAGGGGGAAAAAGGTAAAAAAAAAGAAGAGACCCCAGACAGGGGCCTGGGGGACACCCAGTTGCTATGGGGTGTGAAAGTTTTAAGCTGAATGAATGAGGGGGCCAGAGGTAGGATCTGAACCAATCAAGGAGTGTGGGCCCCCTTTTTTTAAAAACTAAGGGGGAAAAAATTTTGTTGTAAAAAAAGGATTAAGATACTGATCAAAAATGGGACTATTCAATCACAAAAGAGACAAAAAAAGGTAATGGGATGGGGAAAAGATGTGGTAAAATAAATTTTCCCAAATTTTATCCAAAACAGTGAGCCATCTTTTTAAAAAACCCAAATTTAAATCAGTTTTAAAAGCAAAGCTGGGTTTAAATACCAAATAAAATATTTTAAAAAAATTTTCAGGAAAAATTCTTTTCATCCCAAACTCGAATAACTGACTCAATAATTGACTGTAATGTCAAGTGATTTCAACCAAAGGAAAGGGGGTTAATTGTCATGGAAATGTACACTTTGTGACACAGCATGGCAGCACTCAAAAAAAGCAAAACTGTGTCATGTAATAATGATAATAACTTTCACTTTTTAAAAATAAACAAGGAATAAACATCCCCAAAAAATTAATTTTATTGAAAACTCCTGGCAAGGGTTCCAAAAAGCCAGAAAATAAAAAATTTAAAAAAAAAAATACTTCCCGTTGGGATTTAAAAAAGTTTATCTAACCTCATCATCGATATAATCCAAACAAAATTGGAAAAAAAAGGTGAGGTTTTTGGGAGGGGAAGTCTTTTTATTTCCCTTTGGCCCCCCTTCATGGACTGCAGAGCAATTCCCCGACAAGTAATGAAAAGAATGGACAGGCCAAAAAAAAGCCGACACAATGGGGGGGAGCCATAGAAGGACCCCCCTTCCCCTCTGTCACAGTGTTATAGGGGGGAAAATTGTTATAGACAACACAACACAAAATTTAAAACCACAAAATTTTAGAAATACAAATCGAAAGTGCAGGGTTTTCTAAAGCTTTTCCCTACCATCCTTTCAAAATAATTTTGACAAAACCAAATTCAAATAACCCCTTAATTATACCCCAATAAATTTTTTTCCCTCTGCCCATCCATTTCCATCCCAAAACCAAACCAGCATAAACCCGTTCAGGGTATTATAATACCATTCTTTTTTAATTTTGAGACATTCGTGCCACATTGTAAAAAAAAAGTTTATACACACAGTTTGACTTTTCTCCCCCAAGCAAGGGTTTTGGGTTTTTTTGTTTAATTCTTCAGATTCCGTTTTTTTTCGAATTTTAAAAGGTGCCTTTAACTTCTTTTTTTCCCCTCAAGGGGCTTCCATGTGATTTAGATAATTTATTTTTTTTAAGCTTGCCACCTCTCCTGCTACCCGCCTTCCATTTCCGTTTGACTTGTGCCCAATAAAATCTTTCATAACAACCTTTTAAAAGGGTTTAAAACCAATTTAAAACGCCTGGGTTTTGTATCTCGAGCAATATAAGAAGAGCGGGCCTTTAATATTTATGTATGCAGGAATGATGAGCACTTTACAAGTGAACCACACCGAGCTACTTTTAAATAAGCACGGAAAATCCCGATGATCAAGAAATAAAAAAATCCCTCATTTCCCCTTTGTCACTTTTGTGTCAGGTCATGGTACTTCACTGATGTTACAGCTCAAAGGGGGCTGAGTTCAAATTCTCACCTGATCACTTTGAAAAAGTTTGCATATCCTCCTGTGCTAAAATGAATTACCATTAAGTCATTCCCCCCTTCCATTCTCCAAAGAAATTGAGGGGGGTTTGGGGACTTCGTGGTTTGTATCCAAAATTTAATAATGGATCAGTTTGAAGATGTTTTTATTTCCCGTTTTCTAAAAACCTTCAGTTCAGTATATGCAGGGGTTTTGGTACTTTAGTCTTGGGGTTAACATCTTTTTAAATAGGGACTTTGCCACATGCACATTAAATTCGAACATTCTGTTCTGGTTGTTCCCCCGATGGTGTGAAGTGAAAAAAGAGGCTGCCCAAAAATGGCCCCAAATGGATAACCACCCCTCACAAGATATGCATTTACCAGCTTACTTTTATTTATTTTTTCCAGCCAATGCCATTAAATCCAAATGTAGGACTTAATGGGAAGGGGGTTAATGTGTGAATTGTATATAGACCTTTTGTTAGTGAAGGAGCTTTAAAAAGCAGGATTCTGTTACATTTGTTTACATTTTTACCAATGTAAAATATGCAAATTACAAATTAGCCAATGGGAGGGGAATGAACTGACTGATATTAAAAAAATAGGGCTGAGGCCCCCCCAGTCCTTCCTTTAATTTATTTCAGGTGAATGGGGTGGGGCCCCGTCCTTGGCCACCCTTTTGGGGGGTTTTAGCCCCCTCCCATATGTGTCTGTTGCTGAACACCTTATGCAGCAGTGACACTAAAGAGAGTGATCAGAGAGCCCTTTTCTCAAGCATTGGGTAATTTGTTTTTTTCCCAATCACAATTGTTTTTCCCGTGCCTTTTTTTTTCTATTGGTTTTGATTTTTTTTTGGGGGCTATTTTTGTTAAAATTTTTAAGTGTTTTTATATAAAAACTTTATTAACCTTTATCATCCTGAGGTGGAACAAGGCAGGGGCGAGAACAATGCCCTAAAGAAAAACAGCAAAAAAAAACAAAACAAAAATCCAGACCAAATACCAAACCCAACATGAAACCAAATTGAAAGAAAAAGACAGAAACCCCAAATTTTATAATTATGAACTGCATGCTATTTGAAACTGGGCAGCCGTTAGTTTTGAGGGAAGCCTGACCTCGACATCAACTTAAGGAGGCCCAACATCACCCATGAATGTCTGGGGAAAAAGCAAAACAAAAAACACAAAAAGGGCCAGGAAAAAGCAGCTACCAGTACCTTTTAACTATCTCCCCCACCCCCTCAGCAAGCGGTCCTCCCTCCCAAGAAAGGGCTGCTGGCCCTTTTATAGCCCACCTGGAAGTGCCCAGGTGTTTATGAAGTCTGCTGGCAAGGACGTCCATAATGGTCAGTAGCCCTGTGCAGCACCCTTCGCCTGGGGTCCCAAAGGGCTGCACCAAACTCCCCCGAAGCCCCGGGGGGACCGGGGACCGCTGCAGCCCCGGGCTGGCCATCTAGCCCTGTGGGGGGAATGCCTGACCATTTGCCCCAAAGGGCCCCGGGGGAGAATCCTGGCCGGAAAGGGGGCCCGCCATGCCAAAACCTAACTTTCAAAAACAGAATGTTGTGCCTTTGGTCGTTAAGACTTGCATGGAAATGATGGGGGAAAACTGGGAGAGGATTTACCATTGACCAACCCCCGAGAAGGAAGAAAGGGCACCGATTGGACCCTTAAAAGGGGAAAAAAAAGTCTGTCATCATATTCATCCCCCTTTTGGGGAAAACTATGTTTTCTAATTTATTATTATAAGTTTTAGTCCACCAGCTGATTTGTCTGTATTTTTTACCTGACCAAGGGTGTCCCAAGATATCTCATTTGTATATGCAAATAGTACAAAATCCAAAGATCTGAAAAACGTACTTTGGTCCCAATTTGGGTTAGGGGTACTACCTGTACTTTTATTTTAGCTTATCCCAAAACTACTTGTTTCATTTGAAAGATAAAAATTTGTTACATTTCTTTGTTTTTTCCCCTTGGGGATCAGGCAGTTTAATTTATTTTTATGGTCAATTGTCAGTAGTGGATTTGAACCCCAAAACCCCAAAGAAAAAATTTCCTTTTTGACCTTGCCATACCGAGTTGCAGGGGTCCCTGACCCGGCACACCCCAAACCCTTGCCTTTTTGTTAACAGCTGGGATTATGGGGGGAGTTCTGTGGACCCCCCCCCTTTTTAAGGGCCCTTAGGTTTTTTAAGACTACATCAACATTCTGCTTTTCCACTTTCCCCCCACCCCGAAAACTGCCCGATTCTAAAGTTGACAGACAAGATCCACCCCAGGATCCCCTCCCGAAGCAAATAAAAATTTTACCATCATTGGGGCCATTTTATAATTTTTAAAAAACCCCAAACCTTTCATATTTTTGTATTCTTTCCCACCATCAATTGTCATCCCCGTTTATGCCAGTTTATGTAGATATGGGCACCCTTTAGAAGTTCATTAGGGCCCTGGCTCTTTTGGGAATCCTTTTTTTTGTTCCATGCCCTTAAACCCGGACAAAGTGGGTTTAGAATGGAATTTGCCAGGCGGGGGGCAGTTGCCCCGTGGGTGTCTGAAGGGTGTGAAAAATAAAGGGTTTGGAAAATGTACAGCAGGCGCCCCAGCCAGTGTGAATTTAAAAAGTTGCCTTCAAACAAAAAGAACTAATATAAAAAATGAAAGGTAATCTTTACAATTTTTTAAAAAAAACATGCTGCATAGTACCTTTTGATCCATCTTTCTTTTTTAAATACCTATAAATTCGTGAAAAGTAAAAAAATTATTTTTGATCAGTGTGACTGAGCATAGTGCTACATAAAGTTGAAAGATGAAACATTTAGGTTCCCCGGCTGGAAAAAAGGGGGGAACGATCCACAGTCAACTGAAAGAAAGACAAAATTTAATGTCGGTCTATTTTCACTGGCGCTTTAAAGCTTTTCACTGCAAACGACCATAGCAGACAGGCCCCAAGGCTCAAAACAGCGGGCGCCTTTTGCCACCAACCAGAGGGGTTCTGGGTCTGACCCAGGGGCCAACAACAACCGTTTTCCAAAAAGCTGGCAGACAGCAAAAACCAGGGGGAATAAGGTAAGATCATATGTGTCTTTATTTTTAAGAAAATGTAATAGATGAAATTATAATTTAGATAAATTAAAACTCTGTTTTTAATCATCATGAAATATCCTTTTTTTTCTTTGTATTTTTTTTTTTTTTTTTTACTGTAAACCTCTTTAAAAACCCTGGAGGAAATTTTGACAAAAAAAATAAATTAAATGAATTATTTTGTGTACCATATAAAGAAAACACAATGATATGTGAGATAAATAATTAAATACCGCTAAAATAATAATTTTTTATTTTTTTAGGCCAAAAATTTTTTTTTTTGCTTTTTCTTTTTTACACATTAAATTATTTTTCATTTGAGAAAAAAAAAAAGCTCCAAAATAAAAAATTTTTTTCACCCACAAATTTAGAGGGGGGTCGGGGGTAGTGTCTAAAACTCACCTTAAATTTAATTTTAGGGGGTTTTAAAGATGGAAAAACCCAAAAAAGAGGTTTTTTCAAAAAGTTTTTAAAGGGGGAAAAAATCGGTGTTCCCGCCGAGGGGGGTTTAAAACTTCAACGGTTGGGGGGCCCGTCTAAATTTTAAAAGCCTGTTTAACCAGTTGAATGAAGGTGCCAACAAGAGCAGAGATGCCCCCGGGGCCCGTATGCGAAAGGACATGAGGGGAGCTTAGGAGGGAGCTATTTTCTCCCCCAAAACACGAGGCAGCATCCCGGTTACAAACCCCGGGGCCCAGGGAGGCCCCCTTTTATCCCCCGGGGGGCCATGGAGCCATTGTGTTTCCTTTTTGTGGTGCTTCCACATGATGTTCGGACAAGAAGTACTTCCCCGGTGTTTTATAAGAGGAGGTTTTGCCCACCAGGTGGAGCAGTATCGTAGTGGAGTGGGCGACATGCCCAAAAAAGTCCATGGCGCTCTGGTTTTTAAAAAAAAAATAGAAACATGGTGGGGGGAGGAAAGCCCCAGGGCTTATGATGGGGAAATTGCTTAAATTGGAGTTTTTCATTTAGGGGGGCCACCCTGGGGGGCGTAACAAAAAAAGGGGCCAAGATGTGAAAAAAAAAGAACGAATCAAAAATATGAAAAAAAACATCTATTAAAACCAAAACAAATTAACTTAAACTACATTCTGATCAAAAAATAAAATAAGTTAGATAAATGTTTATAAAAGTTATGGAGAATAAAAATCATCAGATATATCAAATTAAAAAACAAGGGATTAGGGGGTTTTTTTCAAAAAAAAAGGGGGGAAAAAAGTTTTTAAAAAATGGGGGCACAGTTATGGCCAGATGTTTAGAACCTGGGGGGAAAAAACCCCGACTGAATATTTAAAAGGGGGAGGTTGAGTAGTATAGAGAGGATGGAGAATAAAAAAGGGAAACCCAGGGATTGGGTGGGGGTGCTTTTGGGGGCCATACAATGCCCTTTTCCCCCGTCCCGATTTTGCGTCCACAACCCCCACCATCTTTAAGGTTTTTGGTGGTTTCACCCGTACCTTTTTTAGTGATGCTTTACTGCAGTGTTTTTAAGAAATTAGATGAATCCCAAATCAATAATCACTTTCATTTTTTTTAGAAGGTTCAAATCCTCCCCCAAAATATATTTTTCCAAAAAATTTTTTGCCCAAAATATCCATTTATTAAAAAAGCAGGTCAAGCCTCTGATCCCCAAATTAAAACTCAGAAATTTAAAATAATGAACGTGCCATGCAGATCCTGCCCCGGGGAAATTTAAAAAATAAAGAGCTAGATTATAAGTACGGATCATGCCCTTTTCACACCAAAAGGGGAAATCATATTCCTAATCATCAAGGGGCCCAAGCTTTACCGCCAACCCAACAAAAATAAAAAAAAAAAAAGGGGAAAACAACTCAGAACCCCAAAAAACCCGGGAGTTCTTTTAACTCCCAAAAAGGAAAAATAAAAACTGAGAGGGGAGACGCAAAGTCAGACTGCAACCGTACTTAACATTTTATGGATTTAAAAAAAAAAATTTTTACCGAAACCCCCAAAGGGTTTTATAGGCCCCTTTTTTAACAGGGGAGGGGGTTCATGCGCCAGGAGGATGGGAACTGAAAGATGCACCTTTTTTCCGCGGCGATAGCAGTATTAAACCCCAATTTAAAAAGTAAAATTTTTTAAAAAGGAAAAAAACACACACCCATGAAATACAAAACCCGAAAATAAACCAGTAAATGGAGCAAACCAAAGGGGTAATGCAGAATCACTGGCAAATGACTGTTTTGCTTTTTAAAATCATGATTTTGTCAACCCTGTCATATACAGTGAGATAAATCAAAAAAGAAATCAACTTATCTCACTAAAAGCTTTTTGGTTGGGAAAATTTGATTGATATCAAATTGAACCCCAAAGTAAAAAAGTTCCAAAAATTAAAAGGGAAATCCCAAAAAGCCAACTAGACACAAAAAAGGGTCTCATAGAATCTTTTAAAAAAGATTATTCTTCCCAAAAATGTTCTCCAATAATAATGAAGCCTTAAAAAAAAACAAATTTAAGTCTGGCGAAACAAGTTCCAATACTGATCCCAAGGTCAAAAAGCAGAGCAGAAGATCAAAATAAATCCAGCACAAAGCCCTGAAAAACCAAAAACCCCAATGAGATTCACAAAAGAACTGTGGAACCCCCAAATTTCCCCCTTTTAAAAAACGGGAATTTCCATCAAGTTTCTCTGTCTCCCCCCAGTTCATGGACAATGTCAAAAGGGAGTAAAGGTGGGGGGGAGGTTTAACTAGACCGTATTTCTAAAAATTTTCCCCTTTACCCGGGTTTGAGTGTTTTACTGCCAAGTTCAATCCGATTAAAAAGATTTTGACCCACATCAGGCAAGAACCAAATTTGGAAACGTGAGGTAGGAGAAAGCGTACCCAAATGAAGAAATTTCTTTACAATTTAACTTTATATGATGTGTTTTTTAAAAAAAATAGGGTTTTGCTTTTATAGTTTTGTAGTATATGGAAAGGGGAAGCAAAGTACTCACTGAAGATAAAAAAAGGAATAAAATAAATTGTGAAGCTGAGGATTTCAGGGGCCCCAGTTCCCGAGGGTGCTGGGAACAAACCCCCAAAAGGTGGGGGGGTAAACAAAAGGGTTTAACATCCCTTTCGGGGCCTCCCTTCCCACTTATTTTTAAGTTCGGGTGATGTTTTGTTCAAATCAAAGGGCATTGTTAATTTAATACCCAACCATTCAAAAGTGATTAGGGGTTACCCCCTACTTTTTTTAAAAAAAAAATTTTTAAAAATTAAAGTCACATTTTTCGATTTGGGGGGCCCAAAAAATGAATTTTTGGGATGGCCTGTTGATGATTTTTTATGTTATTGAATGAGGTTGGGTTCATGGGACAGTTGGCTAATTCAGGTAGATTTTTTCTTCAATGGGGGCGTTAGAACACTTTTCATTGAAATAAGGGTTTTTAAAATTTGTGAACCTTTTTTCAATTTTTTGGGTTTCGCACAAATGGACCTAAAACATCATCAGTTTCCCAAGTCCCAAAAAAAGATAAAGAGAAACCAGTTAAACAAATGAGACAAAAAAATTATACTTGGTCATTTATTTATTGGGAAAAAAGATCAATATTAAAATTTGTAAAAGGCAAAAGATGTGAACCTCAGGAAGGGGGTTAACTCCCGGCCTGGAGGGTGAGTGGCTGAAGGGTTTTTATTCTAACCCCTTTTCCCAATCAGTACCCGTTTTTTCTGCAAATTTAAAATTTTTTTTCCCTTCATTTTAATAGCCCTGTTTTAAGGATTCAGTGTTGAATTGATTGTTTTCTTCATTAAAAAAAAGCCCAAAAGAAATAAATGGAAAAAACCCCAAAAAGGGTAAATTTGGGGTTTTAAACCCAACCAAATTTTCCCCCAATCACAATCTTAATGAGGGAAAACTTCTGTTAATTAAACTCGTTTTTTAATTCCATGGCCCGTTTCTGCTCTCATTCTGCCACACGACAATTTTTATTTTCTGTTTTCCTAAGAACACGCCCAAAATGTTTTGGGACCGAAGATAAACCTTACGAGACCTTTACTTTCTTTTTTTTAAAATTTGTGATAGGGGCACGGGAAAAGGTGGGGCTGGTTTTGTCTCACATTGTTTTTGCTAATTAAAAAAAAAACCCAAGGAGCCTGAGCGTTAATTAAAAATCCAAAAGGAGTTAATTTAAACCAAAAATGTCACCAATTTAAAAAGATGGGAATGAAAACCCCAACTGGGCCTCCAGGGCCGAGTTATACCCCGGTTAGGATTAGCAGTTAATTTGGGTGAAATTCGAGTCAGGTTTTTAACAATGGGGTGACAATCAGGTGTAGGTACCTGTGTTATTTAAAAAAACAGGGGTCACAAAGTCTGCTCTTTACAACACGTTTGGAAGTGTATCATGGCACAAACAAAGGAGATTTCTGAGGACCCAGGCTGGAAAAAAAGGGTTTCAAAACCATCTCTAAAAGTTTGGACTCCCCAACCACATCAGACAGATTGTGTACAAATGGGGGAAAATTTAACCCTTGTTACCCCCCCCAGGAGTGGGGGACCAACAAAGAAAAACCCAAGAGCAAGGATGTAAAAAGGTCCAAAAAGGGCCCCAGGGGAACTTCTAAGAATGAAGGCCTTCTATTCTAAAGTTCATGTTAAGTCCCCATCGAAAAGAACAACAATGGTGGTGGGGGTTGCAAGGAAAAACTGTTTTAAAAAAAATTTCGTTCCCCATTTGTTAAAAACAGGACAAACCAGAAAGGGTACTGGAAGAATGTTTTTGGGGGATGAGACCAAAAAAAATTTTGGTTTAAAAAGAAAAGCTTATTTTAAGAAAGGAAAAATGATTTACAAAAAACCTTTTTATCGGAAACATTTGGGGGGTATCATGGGTTTTGGGGCCCGTTTTTGCTTTAAAAATGGTTTGCCTTCATTTATGGGAAAAAGAATTCTAAAAATATCAGAGAATTCTAAAAAAAAATTCAGGCCTCTGTCCATGAACTGAATCTCAAAGAAGGAGGGCATGCAGCAAAACAAAAAACCCTAAGTGCCCGTCGTTTTACCAAAGAATGGTTGGAAAAAAGTTAATGTTTGGGAAATTTCCAAGCAAAGTCCGCCTTAAAAACCCTGAAGTTTGTGGAAAACCTGAAGGAAAGTTATGGAGAAACACACCAAAATATCAGACGAATGTTCTGTAAGGAATGGCAAATTCCCCGCCTTGCAGGAATGATCGGGGTTTAAAAAAGAGTTTCAGTTATTTTGGGAAAGGGGGGGCCACCAGATACTGAAAGCAAAAGGTTTACAATGCCATCAAATATGTAAAAATTTATCATTTTTTTAATAAATAAATTACCAAGTATAATATTTTTGTCTTTTTTGTTTAACTGGTTTTTCTTTTTTTACTTTTTTGGGCTTGAGGGGAAAACTGATGATGTTTTAGGTCATATTTATGCAGAAAAAAAGAAAATTCAAAAGGTTTCACAAACTTTCAAGCACAACTGTATCTAAATAGGAAGCTCACATTTACCTTGTGCTAGGATCTAAAAGGATGTGAATATAGCATTAGTCATTGATTAACAATTCCTCATTTCTACCCCTTGTGACGAGGTGTGTTTGGGGTCCGTGGCAGTGTTCAAGTTTTAATTAAAAACAGTCTGCTCAGGCTCTGGACAGGCGTAGGTGCATGCAGTAGAATGAAGGAGTAGCCCCGGGATATTGATGGGAAATTGACTGGACATGTATTCATGTGCAGGCATGTGCAGTTCATCCAGTTTCTTGTTAACACTCTGGCGTTTGCAATTAAGACCGCTACACCCACAGGAGGATAAAAAGGATCCTGATTAGGTAGAAGGGAGAGTGAGTAAGGGAACTGAAAGTACAAGAAAAGTAGAGGAATCGGAAGTGTGAGCCAGCATGGAGATGAGGAGACAGGTGGTAAGTGGCCCTGTGATGAAGCAAAGGGAATGGCGCAACAGAGTTGAGTCATACCCCGTTAAGCATCATGGAGGAGTGGCAAAATGATACATGTGACTCCTATGGTTTATGACTCCTGGTTTATGCCATAACAGCATATAGAGACAGAAGTCAGGCTCTGCTCCTCCTGTAAGGCATAACAGAGCTCCTTAGGTGGTTGTGACCACAATCCTACCAGCTGAGTATGGTAACATTTCATGTGTATGGTTGTGTAAACACATCACATCTCCACAAGACTATTACCAACATGCCATCCTGATAAAATGGGTAAGCACACGTCAGGCACTTCAGAGTGCACAAAACAGAGAGACAGAGCTTTCTTTACCTCAACTTTGATTCTGCTCACACACTTCTTAGCTTCAAGACACCCAACCAGCAACTACACCTGGTCAAAGCTGCAATGACAAAGTGCACAAACAAGAGCAAAGTGACGAGGTGGAGAGAGACTGATCGTCTGATGAAGAAAACAACCGCACAAATAACCCAGAAAGAGAAAGAAGAACGTGCAGTGAGTAATGAAAATGAAAGTGTCAATATTATCACAATTTACAAGTTCTGAAAATGCTAATTTTAGCAGCCTCATTCAAGCTTAATATGGAAGACAGCAACTCCACCAATATGCACAGGTTCCTAAGTCAAATAAAAAGCGTGTGCTGGAGATTCCATGTGGACTCGCACAGGATGCAGTCTAGCAGGCAATGACTGAGTAGAGTAGATCAGGGGATGAATCATAAACTATAAAACAAACAATCATGTGTCAAAACCAGCACAAAAAGCAAAAGTCAAACTTCCCTGTCCAAAAATCACCATCTAAGTATGCTATAACTTGCAAAAAGACTTTGAGAAAGTATCCACAAACTTGGACAATGGGAAGTACACGCCACCAGCATAAATACAGTTGCTGTCAACTAAGCAATTTATAGCACCACACATCCTAACAACGATCTAATCGCATCATGAATACAAGGATGGTGCCATGATGTTTAAAAAAATAATGATAAAATACAGCAGCAAATCTCAAAACAAAACACAGGTAGAAAACATAACTGAAACTAAGTTTGGCGTGTCTCCAAAATCCAAAAAAAATATGAACTTAACTCTATGATAACACAAAAGAGATGAACTTACAGCAAGTGATGTCAGTGACCCATCACAATTTACAAGTGCTAACAATGCTGATGTAGTACCCTCATTCAGAAGTAATAAAGAAAGTGACCTTAGCCAATCCACACAGGTTCTAATATAAGACCTCTCCCTCTTGGTGTTATAGCAGCTTTAAGCGATTGGGATTTGTGTTTGTTGCATTAAGGGCATGAAGTGATGGCGAATGTACTCAAGGGACAGAAAGTGGTTATTCAAGTGGATTTCAATGGACATGTTGGTGAAGGGAACAGAGGAGATAAGGAGGTGATGGGTAGGTATGGTGTCAAGGAGAGGAATAGAAGAAGGTCAGAGGATAGTGGATTTTGCCAAAAGGATGGACATGGATGTGGTGAATACATATTTTAAGAAGAGGGAGGGACATGGGGTGACATACAAGAGAGGAGGAAGATGCACACAGGTAGACTACATCCTTTGCAGAAGAGTCAATCTGAAGGAGGATGGAAGACTGCAAAGTGGCTGCAGGGAATGTGTAGTTAAGCAGCATAGGATGGGTGGGTCTGTAGGATAACGCTGGAGATCAAGAAAGAGGAAGAGAGTGATGGCAGAGCCAAGGATCAAATGGTGGAAATTGAAAAGGGAAGACTGCAAGGTTGAGTTTAGGGAGGAGATAGAAACAGGCACTGGGTGGTAGTTGGGCAGCCACACCATATGTAGTAAGGGTGACAGTAGGATAGAGAAAGGAGGAAAATGAAATATGATGGTGAAATGGAGAAGTACAGGAGAGCATGCTAGAGGAAGAGGATGGTGAAAAGAAGTGGAAATGTCAGAGAGATACAGAAAGTACACAAGAGTACAAGGAGATAAGGTACAAGGTGAAGAGAGAGGTGATGAAGGCTAAAGAAAAGGCGTATGATGAGTTATATGAGAGGTTGGACACTAAAGAGGGAGAAAAGGACTGATGGGCTAGACAGAGGTAAGAAAGAGTACTTTGAAAGGCTAATGAATGAAGATAATGAGAGAGAGAGGAGGTTG
>NW_024383711.1:0-20064 GCF_016835505.1 Polypterus senegalus
GCTTCGACACTCTCAGAGCTCACCACTCGACCGAATTTTCTCAAAGGTGGACTCTCAATTTTCAGGCCTCTCATTGTTATTCAAACATCACATTTTATTTCCACATGTAATACTTTACTTGACATTAAATTTCATCTGCCACAAATCTTCCAAACCTATCTGCTGTCCAAGTCCTTTGAAATAATTTAATGGATTCTAAATTACACCTTATGAGAATTATTTAAGCGTCATAGTTGACTCTAAGCTATCGACTTTCCGACATTGTTCAGAAGCCATTAGAGGCTAACAGAATGTCAGGTTATATAGCGCCTTGATGATGCAGTAGAAGTCACAGGAGGTTCTGCTCAGGCTTTATACCACACTGTTGAGGCCTCATCTGAGCCCTTAGTGCAGTTTTCGTCTCCAGGATACAAAAAGGACATAACAGCACAAGAAAAAGTCCAGAAAACACCACATCAAGCATATGCAAGAAAAGATTATTCTCTGCCCTCCATTAAAGGTATCTTTATAAGCCCGGCATCTGCAAAGCCAACAGTCGCTAAGGACGCTGTAGCATTCAAACGAGTTCTACCAGGTTCTTAAGCAGTTTGGTTGTCCGGACTCTGAACTCTGTGCTGCCGCCTACAGTAGTAGATTACTAATATACAGTTACACTTGTTACTACTGTTGTTTTTATTATTATTAGTTGTTACTATCTATTTATTGCTGCTTCTATTTTTTGCTATCTCTTCACTTACCTATTCGTTTTTATGTGTCTATAGTATAGTTCTTTACCTGTCTTGAATATATCCTGTGCTTATGTATCTGCTGCAATGCCTTCCTAGTGAACGTTATTCCATGCCCTTGTCTGCTGCAATGCGATGTACGGATAGTATGACAGTAAAGCCACTTGACTTGACTTGAAATACAGCAAGTTTGATCTGTTCACCTTGGCACCTGGGAGCATTGAGCAAATGACACACCCATTCTGCCATATTGCAAGGGACTTCTCATTTCTTTTAAACTCGTCTCACAAACATGACAAGGGAATATAAAATACTTCACTCGGGTCACCTTTCCCAGTTACTACAATCAGTGACAAATTCCTGTTCTTTTTTTTTCATTTCTTTTCTGTTCCTCAATTACTCCTCTAGGTGATGTTGTCCTTTCCATCTGACTCCCACTCCTGAGTGAGATGTGGAGGATGTTTTATGCCAGACTTCTGGTGCCAGGACCCTGTCTGAAGGATGCACTAGTGGGTCAGGCTGAAGACTCCCAGAGTATGGACAGTCGTTTCCTGCAGATGTCCCCGGTGATATGGAGAATTTAGATTAGAGATCAATGTGCCATGTTATTAGTTTTAGAGCCATTGACTATTAGAAGCTTATGTTTGAAACACCTTATAATGTCACCATTTACTTTAGCATAAAGGCCACCGGACTCTGTCTTCTACTGCCTGCCTGTCTTTTCACTTACTTTGTTTTGAACTTCTGTGTGTCAAAGAATGTTGTGTTCTCTGATGGAACTGAGTAAGAAAACTTTTGTTTTGGGAACATGGCTGCTGAGGCTGTCGACTGACAGAAGACTAAAGCGAGCTTCCACAAGTGTTCAAGGCTTTTAATCTTAAGAAAATTAAGTAAGCTCTCACGCTAGCACATGAAGATATAAAGATTTTAAATGCCTTTTAATTTCATATATTAAGAATCATCAATACCTTAGGTGATCAAGTTAAATCAAAATGTATTATGTTAGCTAGTTTGAGCTATATAAGAGTACACTCAAAATACCAGCTTCTCATCGAGAGTAGTCTGTTAAAAAGTAATGAAAAGAAAAGGAAACATTTTAAAAATAATGAAACATGATTGTCATTTGTTGCTGTCATCAAGGATTTGATTATCATTATTTCTTTCAATCAGGTTCATATTTGGAGGATGTGTTGTGTTCAAGTTACATTCCGTGTTTGTCAACCATTGTAAAGATAACAGGTTTCATTCATCGAAGTGTTCACTACCCAAATCGGAACTCGTGAATCTAAGATGTTTAACAGGCATTCCCGGAATTAACTTGTGGATTTGCCTGTGAATATTTAGGGTGAGCGTGTCTGAACTAATTTAACCTTTCCCAGTCCTGCAAAGTCAGTTCACGTGAGCCGCTCGGAGTACATGCATCGAAGCTTCTCAGCTGTGCTTGTGCTATCTCATGCAATCTCGTGATGTCCACAGCTTTATTTAATGTTAGCTTAGACCTGGCATACCAGCAATTTAAACTCTGTTACAGAAATTTTAACTCTGTTACAAAGTGATCAAAAGTCTCTTTTAAACCCTGCGTCTTCTCTTTAAACTTTTATCTCGCGAATATCATATTCATCGTTGGCATGACATAGACAAACGTCTATGAACTTAATTTAAACTTTAGGTTTACACCGTGAATTGTTTCCGAAGTAGCTGCACTCATAAATATGCTTTTATGCGTCACTCGCTTCATATTCTTTTGCTGCCTTCTCAATTGTGTAATGCGTTTTTTGAACAGGTTTCATTCATCTTAGTGATCACTACCCAAATCGGTACTTCGTGAATCTTAGATGTTTAACAGGCAGCGTGTCTATGAACGTAATTTAAACTTAAGCTTTACACCTTGCTTTCCTATTGATATGTGTACAAAGGCTTGTTCAGCGTCAGAGGGTTTCCGCAGTAGTTCACGTGAGCCGCTCGGAGTACATGCATCAAAGCATCTCAGCTGTGCTTGTGGTATCTCGTGCAATCCTGCGATGTCTACGGCTTTATTTAATGTTAGCTCAGACCCGGCACTTAAAGTTGTATCTCGCTGAAAATCGTATTCATCTTAGGCATGACAAATGCCAGCTGCAACGTGTCTATGAACCTAATTTAAAGTTAAGCTTTACACCCTGCCTTCCTATTCGTTTGCATAAGCATGGTCCTTCACCAGCAATTTTAACTCCGTTAGCACAATTTTAACTCTGTTACAAAGTCACAAAGTCTCGTTTATACCCTGCGTCTTCTCATTAAACTTGTATCTCATGAATATTGTATATCGTGAAGGCATGACAAATGCCAGCGCAGCCTGTCTATGAACTGAATTTAAACTTTAGGTTTACACCGTGCTTTGTTTCTGAAATACCTGCACTTATGAATATGCTTGTATGCGGCACTCACTTCATATTTGTTTGCTGCCTTCTCAATTGTGTAATGCGTTTTTTTGAACAGGTTTCATTCATCGAAGTGATCACTACCCAAATGGTTCTCGTGAATCTTAGATGTTTAACAGGAATCCGGTATTAAGTTTTGGATTTGCCTGTGATTATTTAAGCGGAATCGTGTCTATGAACTGTGGACGAAGGTTCAAACAAATAGCAGGCAGACACCAATTCTAATAAGCAGAATCTTTATTTCTGACCTCTTGTTGAGCAGAGTGGCTTTTCCTTACAGAGAAAATGCAAGGAAAAAGGCCCGACAAAGAGGTTCAGCTGCATTTATAACAAAATCTTCAAAGAGAATGATTAAAAAAATAGAGGTACCATTCAAGGCCATAAAACATTCTATACAAAATCTGCTTGATTACAAAGGAAGCATAAATTCTAGTCTTATATTTGGAATGAAGCTTATCAGAAAACCTGTCATAGCCACTGCTGAAACAGCTGGGAAGAGTCAAAACTGCATTCCACACCAGCAGCTCTACCCTAATAAGCACACTTATTTGTATCTGTTATAATAATACCATGGCATACAGAGAACATGCAGATTTTCATAAAGAAGCTAGCAATAGATTTTAATTTCCATTCCACATTCCCCCCTTTTTAAACTTAAAAGTTTAAATAATAAGAGAGTTAAGCTAAACAGTCCAGGTCGAAAGAAGACTGGGAAGAGAATTGGGCCTGGGAAAGAAGATGCATGCGTTCTGCATGGAGGAAATAAGCTTTAGTTATTGAGGCAGTGAAAAACTTCTGGATAAAATAACGGATTAACGGAATAAGACAACAGCAAATCAAAAGAATAACAGTTAAAGCAACTAAAGGGAAACAAAATGGATTTGAACCATTGGCCCCAAGAGCCAAAAGTGGATATAAACCATTCATCAAGAGGAGTTCGATGCCTGAGTTTTCAGCCAAATTCAGGGAGAGGCGGTCAGACCAGCGAGGGCACGGGTAATGGAACCATCACGGGCAGTATTATCGGGTTTACGACAGCAAGCTTTCCAAACATAGCACAAACACCACCTTTTCAGCTAGAAGATATCAAAGCGAGGCGATTTCCCAGGTCATAAGGAGGTTTTATCTAATTGCTCGGGGTATTCCTTCAACAGCTTCTTTAGTAAAATTCAGGAACGCTTGTTGATTGTAATATAGATAATTTATCCAATCCAATTTTATTGATAGTGATTATGGGAAAAGAGATTCAATACCGAGCTACTTAATCTCACTTTAAATTTTTAGGGACACCTCTAGGCACACCTATTGAGTAAATTATACACCCTGGACCATGTAATGAAAAATTTTTAAAGATGCTAAGGATCTCGAACCACGATGTAAATGGGGAGGGATGGAGGTTGGTTGCCATGAAGGGAAGGAGACGGAAAGATGACCAATTGTACAAGGCACGGTACCAGTCCATTCAGGTGGGAGAAAGGTCCAGTAATTTAGATTTTCCCGCACATCCACCAGACACCCCACTTGGGTGGCGTGGGAGGTGAACCAACTAAGGGAAATGTATTGGGAAAAAGGTAGAGGTATTAGAGACGTTGTAAGAAAAAGGAGCACCAGGGGAGGGAAGGAGCCAAGGAAAACGGCATTCTTCTTAGGGGTGGCTCGAGGAAAAAAATTAAATTGGCAATATAGGGACGGAACATAGGGAGTCATAGGTTGAATTGGGGAAAAGGGTATCAAGGTATGACATTTGGGATTGGGTTGGAGGGAAAGCGGTAGTAAATAGGTAAAGCAAGCAAGGAAGGCGAGAGTGGGCCTGAGGGATCGTAAAGGAAATGGGGTAGTGGCAAGGTGAGGCGTGCAGTGGCACATGCATAACAGTTGGATTGGTTTATCTTGCAAGAAATAGAGGACCCACTGCAGCCACCCGGTTCTGGTCACGATCCAGTTTCTATGGAGAATGTAGGGGAAAAGGGGGTGGTGACATTTAGAGAAATAATCGGTTGTTGGGTAAATTCGTCAGGAGGGTGTAGAGAGATGTTTGAGCTAAGTGAGATAAAAGTGGTTGTGTCTCTTTCCTGTATAATAAATTTTCAAGGAGATCTCCCCAGAAACATGGGCCCTAATATATAGATTCCTTTATCATGATATGAGGGATCTTTTATAGTGATAATCAAAGGATTACAAGTTTCTACCTTACATTCATGAATTGGGGTAAACCTTGATTTAATTTTAGAAAACCTTGTTTTTAAATCATGTTCCTGGGCTTCCCACGGATTATCACCCCAGTCCTGGTCGCCAGTGTTGGCAAACACATCACGCCAGCTTGACATTCAGATAGACTGGAGGAGGATTCAAATAAGTTTTGTACCTGGGCCAGGTCACACAAACGTATTTTTCAGACAATCTCCATTTGTCTTGTCCACTGGACCCACAGGGAGCAATGGAACAAAAGTCAATCTGGAACAGGCATTTTTTCCCTATTTGGAATTTAAACGGGGGAAAGTCCCCATGTATTTGTTTCCCAATTGGTAGGCCCGATGGTCACCACCTGTTTTCCTTGCCCCAAAGTCAGATGGATAGAAAAGATTAGGACTAGCAAAGCTATGAATGCCATTTTGAATGCGATCGTGAATCCAGGGGGAAAGTCCCCGACTTTAACGGGCGTGAGGTGGGGATAGCAGCACTTGGAATGGTCCCCCAGCAGGTTGATGCCAGTGCTTCCCCGTCTCGGGACCAGTATCCAGGTTCCCAAGGATCTGTGACTCGTTGGTGGAGGACTAGTTGCCAAGCCTGGTTAACCTGCTCGTGGACCTCCTTCAGGATGCTCGAGACCTGTAGACTGGAAAGAAGATCATTGTCCACGTATGCAGATTGGCATTGCAATGACCACCAACAGGCATGGGCCTCCGTCAAATTTCAAAAGGCGACAGTCCCAACTGCCGCGCCTCCCTCTCAATCCCATTAAGGCCAAGGTAAACGCCAGGCCAGGTTAAATTCGTCTGCTTACAGATCTTAGCCAATTTAGATTTCAGAGTGCCATTGCACCTTTCTACTATCCCTCCGGTTTGAGGGGTGGTACTTGCAATAGTGATGCACATTTATCTGGAACCGTGGTCAATTCATTTATTCAGAGTTCAAAAAATGGGTACCATTATCAGTCTGCAATTTTTGTGGTATTCCCCATCTTGGAATGATTTCTTTTATCAAGGCTTTTGCCACAGTTTTTGCATCTGCATGTTTGGAAAGGGGAAAGCTTCCACCCATCGGGAGAACACATCGACAATTACCAAGCAGACGTACCCTTTAGATGGTGTTAGTTCAATGAAGTCCATTTGAAGATGTTGAATGGACCCATTGGGTTAGGTGGGGACAAGCCGGACTTACCGGGTACCTTTACCTACGTTAAATTTTTGACATAGTGCACAGCGTCTGCAGAATTGCTCTGCATCCCAAAAGAACCTAAGCTTCCCAATGTCTCTGACATCTTGAATCATGGCATCCTTTGCGCGGGTCCAGGCCTTGCATTTTGCCATACCTGGAAAAGAAGCTTTGGAAGGAAAGGCTTTTTATTTTGCTTGTGAGTCCAGACCCCATCAGAGAGGGATCCTTCTTTGGACCATTTTTTTTCTTTTCTCTGCCCGGGGCTGCACTTGTAAAGAGATTATTTGATTATCAGTGTCCTTGTGTCTTTCTGTTGAAATAAAAAATTGGTGTGTTATTAGGAGCCTGTTTGAAAAGTAATCAACAGGTCGTTTCCTTTGCTAACGGGGATCTTGTTTCCTGTTGGGCCTGGCATTAACTATTGCCAGTCTTGATGGTTTTATTTTTATAGCTTCGAGGAGGGTTTCGACTAATTTCTGATGTTGGATGGGGTACCCATAACTGGTTTTAAACTTTAATTTACAATGCTCCATGATCATGGCAGACTCCAAAAGCATACCTGGAATCTGTATAAATGGTTACTGCTTTCCCTTCTGACAGCTGACGGTGGTTCGGGAGAAATTAATTCAGCTGCCTCGCGCTTAAACTTGATGAAATTGGTTTGCCCCCAGCAAGGGGTCACCTTGACCACTGCATAGCTGGTTGAGGGTGTTCCATTACCCAATCTCAAGGAACATCCATCTACGAGAAAACTTCTCCTATTTCTAGTGGAGTTTCCTGCAGGTCTGGTCTGGGTTTTAAGGACCTTAATTATTTCCCATGACGGCGTGTGGTTCTCCTTCTTCTTCACTTGGAAGAAGAGTGGCTGGATTGAGAGTGGAGCATCTTTTAATTGTGACATTTGACAGAGTACCCAAGTACGTTTTGATAGTGTATTGCCCTAGCAGTAGTGGGATGTGAAGTTTTGGCCTGTACTAAAATGGAGTGTACAGCGGGGCACCTTTACTGTTAGGGGCTCATGAGCACATATCTGTATGGCTAGCCGGCCTTTTTGTTGTGGCTGCTACTGCTCTGAGACAGGTTTGGGAAATCCCTTTGCCACTGGATCCAATTTTTTTCAAAAATAGGCTATTGGCCTTTCCCAGGAGCTGTGTTAGTACTGAACTCATATCCCCCTTTCCCCCACGAACAAAGTGAATGGACGAGAATATCAGGGGGCCCTACGCTGGCGCAGAAGTAATGCACTTTTAAATCCACATAGAGCCTTCTCAGCCTGCTCATTCCACTGTATGGCCCCGAAAGGGGAAAGGGCAAGCATGGTAGCAAAACCTTGAAAGGTGCTCTTTCAGAAAAATTTAAAATCTATTTTCAAGTAACCTAAAATGCCCCCAAAAGGGATAACCTGTTGTTTTACCCGGGCTGGCAGGTTTTGAATAGTGGTTATGGGTCTTTGACAGAGCTCTGTACCACAAGTGATGTCATCCCCCAAATTTGACAGTGGGTTGAACTAGCTGCAGCTTGGCCTTAGAAACCTTGTCCCATTTTCTGCAGATCTTGAGCAATAATTTTGTATCTTTTTCGTTTCTCTGTTTCACTCAGAGTAAAAATCGCGGATCGTATCAAACCTCCCACCGCAAATAACCTTCCAGGTTTTGAAGACTGGGCCGTATACACAAGAGCCCCTTAACCTTGTGGCATACGTCCATGTCCACCGGTTTTAAAAGCAAACCAAATGGAATCAGAATGTACAGGAATAGAAAGAAACATTTCTAAGTCAATAACTGAGAAATACGGATGGAGGTTGTAGCAGTGGGGAAAGGGTTAGACCATGGTGCTCTAGGAAGATAGCAAATTGCTTGTCGGGTCTTGGACAAAGCCAAAAGCCATCAGCTTCTTTACTGGCAAGATGGGGGGTTTACGGAGAATAGCAGAATTATGGGCCCTTTACGAGGTCTTTGTACAGGAATTCGATTTCATCGGGAAGTGTATTATGCCGGGAGACAGAAGGAGGATTTTGGAAGATTACTAGAGGTTCACAATTTGCTTGCAAAATCATTTTTCCTTGAGACCACAGTGTGCAGGAATAGGGAATGCTATCAGTTTGCAATGAACATAAAAGGGGCGGGTGACAGGGCGAAAACTGGGGGAGTCAATCTGAATTAATCTTTGTAACTAGATGGTCAGGTTAAAATACCAATACAGCAAATAGTTCTATTTAATTTTTAACCGTCCCCAATTTCAACCTGGAATGGGGTCAGATTTAGCCAGAGACATGGGCACTGAACCACCTGATAGAAAATAATTTGTGAACATGTGAGGTGAACTGGCCAGCTTTAGAAAATGAAACAAAATACATGGATTCGTTTAGGCATGCTGGAGGAAAGAAAGATTCTAACCGGGAGTGTCACCGCTGGGAAATTGGGCAGTACAAAGAGGTGTCGGGGCTTAATGGGAAATAGGCGAGGGGAAGAATGAAGGCTTTCAAGAGGAGTTGGTAGATTCAGGGTCCATGCAGCAAAAGAGGCCTGGGTGTTGTTTGGCAGGGGCTAGGAATGGAGCAGTAAAATCCTTTTAGTTAAAAAGAGCGGACAGTTTAAGATCCCTTAGCAAATTCACAGGGCACAAATGATTTAACAGAGCGATGGTTAATGGAGGCTGTTGTAGTTGCAGCAGAGGCTTGAAACTAGTGCGGTGTGTTTCTGAACAGTGAACCTTCCGGTCTTTTTGAGGCAGGGACCCCAACAGCGATAAAGTGGGCGCTGGCTCCTGTGTCCACAAGAAAGACAGTTTCTTTGCCGTTTTCTATTAAAGTCAATAAAGGATCAGTATGCATGGCGTAAGCAAAGGAAACTGGAAAAAATTGCTGGTGGTCCCTGCTAATTCCTAGGGCCAGGAATGTCATTGGGCTCAGGGAGGGTGGCGGGGGCTTGTGTGGCAGTTGCATCTGAAATGTCCAAGTTCACCGCGCCGTAACAGGATATGACGTGGCGCTGCTCCGGGGGTCAGGCATCTGGCCGAAGGATTATTAGGGCTTGATAATTTGGGAAACCCCCGCCCCTCCTGCCCTTGCCTTCCAAGAAATTTCTGCATCCCCCTCCCCAGCCCGGGTCAGTTCCACCAGTATAGTAATTTAGTTGTGCAGCCAACAGTTTGGTCTGTGTGTCTGACTTTTTAATTTAGTCTGTCTCTCAGCATGCTCTGCCGCGCTTGACTTCCTCAACGGAAGGCTTCCCAGCCTATGCAAGACTACAAACTTTGCTCTGAATATCACTTCAGTCCGAGGGCAAAAGGAGGACTGCAGCACAATTCTATCGTTTTCATTGTCCCGCCCAGAGGATTAGCCATCAGATCTTGCATCCGGTGAGCCATTCATCCACTGTCTCGCCTTTTTTCTTGTTAGGCTGAAAAAGGGGACCAGTCTGTGCTCTTTTTTTATTTTTCTGCTAGGGCTCTTTCAAAGGCTCCCACTGGCGAGGAAAGGACCTTCATTCCGGGGCCCCGAAGGAGCTTCATTCCCAAAGCCAAAAGGGGGACCGTAAGATCACCGGGATTTACAGTTGCCCCGGGTGCCCGAACTTTGGAGCACCTGTGTCCACTCTGCAGCATTTGGTTTATACATGTCATCAAGCTGCTGTAACTGACAAAATTTCAGTCCACCGACCGTTTGGGGTGGGCAGTTCAGACACCACATCCTTTAATTTTGAATGTCCCAATGGGGGGAAAATACGGGAGTGGGATTGCTGCCTGGGGTTTTGGGGGGTCATGTGGGGGTTGGGGACTTCAAATGGGGGGCAAGAGAATGTTGGGCCAGAAGGTTTAGGGGAGCCAAAGGGGAAATAAAACCCCATAGGTTTAGGAGCGGAGGGTCTGACTTCTGTCGCTGGGGGGACAGATGACTCTTCTGGTTTCTGCCATTGCAACCCAGTAGCACCTTGGAATGATCTGAAACATCTTCCTCAGGGTCAATATGTGAGGGACGGGGCATATGATATTTTTCATCATAAAACTTGCTCCAGAACAGTTTTGTCTGTTAACAGGGGTGCAGTTGGGGGAGGGGTGCAGGAGGTGGAATTGGGGAGTTTGGGAAAGGGGGGGTGGACAGATTCTGGGTATAGGGGTGTTCTTTTCGTTCTTCTTTTTTTACTTAAGGTTGGGCTCTGTCTCTACCTTCGTTTTCTGCCGCTAGCCCAAAACTTTTTCCTTTTCTTTCTGTAGTTTTTACCTCATTGAGCCCTCGTTATGCTTCCGCCCTTTAAGATCCTATCCTTTATCACCAATCCCATCTATCAAACATGTCTATTCGACAGGACCTTTATTTTCAAAAATCCTTGTGCATTTCTACATAATATTTTCCCCTTTTTTCTTGTATTTCTATATGTCCACAGTCCCGTCTATCGGCCATCTGCCACCACTCTGTTTTTCCATTTTTTACATGCTTTCTTAAAGTTTAATCCGGTTTTCTTTTCTATTAATTTCAGGTGAACCCCTTCGGGCCCAGGGCTCGTGGGCAACACTTCCAAAAAAAATCCTAACAGAACTTTGATTTCCCAAGGGGGTCTCTTTGACCGGTTTACTATTTTGCTTTCCCATAATGAATGGCACTGGACCACAGTAGAACAATTCAGCCCCCTGCTTTCTGCTCCCAGTCCTGTCCACTCCGGATTAGTACTCAAATGGTTTTGTCCGTTGTTTCCAGAATGCATAAACAATATCAGCATGGAGTCCGGGAAAACAAGATGTGCTTAACACTAAATTACCCGAGCCTCTAAAAACTCGTAATTCCGTCCCCCAACCTTCTGAAAACCCTTTTACACCTCTCCCAGCCTTTGTCTTCAAATGTGCGATAAAGAGAACGGGTTTTTCCCTCCCACCAATTTTAGAACGTGACAACTTCTCTCAGCTCAGCCTTGATTGAGTATCTGGGAGGAAATGGGTTTTAGAGTGGAAATAATGATCGTTGTTTGGAAAACCCGCATTTCATTCTGTTCCGTTTCACAGTAATCTTGTCAACAATTTTTAAAAAAGAAACTTTTTAATTCTAGTAGTGATGACAAAATGTAGGCATAAACTATATAATGTATGAAGCCTGAAATTCAAATAGCAAAGAAACATTTTCACAAGAATAACACAATTGCACTTTTATTCAAACATATAACTGCAGAAAGAAAAGCCGCCTTAACATGCGACATTGACACCAGTTTACTATAACTGACTCTGTGGTTCAATAGATACAGCCCCCGCTTGGGAATCAAGGGGTCACGGGTTTGATCCTGCGCCTCTCCCTTTTGAGAAGTAAACTGTTCTTAGTCTTACTGTTTTAGAATAAAAACATACATTTGATTTCAGTCTGTAACAGCGTGTGCAATTTATGATCTTTCTAAAGGTTAGCTTTTTTTTTTTTATTCACTTTTCACCTCTCAGTGCGCTGTTCAGGAATCAATCCATACAACCCCATCTGACACACGGTGTTGTTTTCACTAAAGAGCGCTATAAGCTCTCAGGTACACGATGCATTACTAGCCCCGGTTCTGACACACAGCGCTGGCGAAGCGTGCCGATCTCACCGTCACTTGCTTTCTTTTATTCGCTTATTGAGTGTTCTGCCAGTCCCCGCATGTTGCTGTATGCTTTTCTTTTGCACCCCATCATGCAGAAGAAAGAATGGTAAAGACCAACTCGCGCTTATATACAATCATCAGACACTCCCATCTGCCCGTCGCTCAAACACAGGAACATATATTGGTGTAAAGTATAACAAAAGTGCACTTTATTCAAGTGCACTTTTTCCATCGCTCTTTCCTGTAAGAAGCAGTGTACAACTTCTCTCTATGCTGGTTTCTATTACACACCTGAAAGAAAGACAATATATGTGAAAATATAATCGCACTAATGCAATATTATTTGAAAACGAACAGCGTCAGATCGGACTGGCAGGAACACTCAATAAAACTGAATAAAAGAAAATCAAGTAGCGGTGAGATACGAGAAGACAGCTTCGCCAGCGTCTGTGTGTCAGAACCGGGTGGGGGTTAGTATGCATCGGGTAGCAGCACAGAGCTATAGCGCCTGTATTCTGTTTCTTTGTACTCCAGGGCACGAGAGAGAATAGTAAAGAGCAGTAAGTTGGCCTTATGCAATCATCAGACACTCTCCATCTGCCCGTTGTTTTGTTATACTTTTCAATACTTTTATACTGCTCAAACGGGCATGCTCAAAAATACACGTGTAATGCCACGAAAGTGACGCAGACACTTCATTTCGCAACAAAACAAGTGCACTTTTATTCAAAACTACCTGTATAACGAAGAAAAAAGCAAGATACAGTAGGCGATTGATACGACATCTTGCATGGTGCAATGCTAAGAAGTGAAGATTTTCATTCTGCATATATAAAATCATCACATTCAAATATTAACAGTTCCACACACCCAAGGACCGTCCTTCCTACATTTACACATGTACTTGTTGCCGTGTACACACTCTCTGTGCATGGTTTCTATTACACTGAATGAGCACCTGACACTGTACTTTCTTCCCTGGGAAGTCCGCATCAGAGAATTTCCAGTTCCTGCATTAATTTTACACCCGATCTGACGCTGTTCAGATATATGTTCCTGTGTTTGAGACACGGGCAGATGGGAGTGTCTGATGATTGCATATAAGCCGAAGTTGGTTCTTACCATTCTTTCTTCTGCATGTCATGGGGTGCAAAAGAAAAAGCATACAGCAACATGCGGACTGGCAGGAACACTCAATAAAACTGAATAAAAAGAAAAGCAAGTGACGTGAGATGAATGAAGGCAGCTTCAGCTAGCGTTTGTTGTCAGAACCTTGGGGGCGTTAGTATGCATCGCGGTACACTGCAGAGCTATAGCGCTCTTTAGTGAAAACAGCCGTGTCAGATGGGGTTGTATGGATTGATTCTGAACGCGACTGAGAGAGTGAAAAGTGAATAAAAAAAAAGCTAACCTTTAGAAAGATCATAAATTACCGGCTGTTACAGACTGAAATCAAATGTATGTTTTTATTCTAAAACAGTAAGACTAAGAACAGTTTACTTCTCAAAGGGAGGGCAGGATTGAACCCGTGACCTCTTTGATTCAAGCGGGGCTGTATCTATTGAACCACAGAGTCAGTTATAGTAAACTGGTTCAATGTCATGTTAAGGCGGCTTTCTTCTGCAGTTATATGTTTGAATAAAAGTGCAATTGTGTTTCTTTTGTGAAAATGTTTTTTGCTATTTGGACTTCAGGCTTCATACATTATATAGTTTATGCCTACATTTTGTCATCTACTACTAGAATATAAAAAAAGTTTCTGTTTAACAATGTGTTGACACAGATTACTGTAGAAACGGAACAGACATGAAATTGTGTTCCAAACAACGATCTATTATTTCCACTCTAAAACTCCACTTCACTCCCAGATACTCAATCAAGGCATGAGCTGAGAGAGTTCGTGCACGTCTAAATTGGTGGGGGATGGAATAGCCGGGCTTCTCTTTATCAGCACATTTAGAAGACAAAGGTCGCATGGCGGAGAGGTGAAGGGATTTAGAAGCAGTTTAAGGTGGGACGAATTACGAGTTTTTCGTAGGGCTCTGGTAATTTAGTGTTAACACCAATTCCTTGTCAGACGCCTCCTATGTGCCAAACTGCTAGTGCATGTCTCCACCACAGAGCAACCGAGAAGCAGGATTATGACCAGACGTTAGGAACAGAAAACTCGTCCACCCACTCCAGTGTTATTCCCAGACACTCAATTCATATACTATGCTTTTCTACTCCATTCCTCTATTTAATAGAGTGTGCCACTCACCCCTTTCTATCCGCCCAGGGTAACTTACTAACGTACTTGTAGTATCTTACACTGTCCCCCGAGGGACCCAAGTATTATTCCCTATTTTCCAGTTACCATCCACTACGTTAGTGATACAGTATTTATTTTCCTTAACTTCCCGTGAAACCGTCAAATCCCTAGAGCTACTTCATTCACTCAATCGACTCCTCGGTCTACTCACCAGAAATTCGTGACCTGCTAGGGAAATCCCAGTTGGTCTGACCCGTATTCGGTCAGAGGAGGCCAGGGACTTCTACGCAGGATACCGAGGCAGGCAGTCCTAACTTTTGCCGGAGCTGGTCCTTCGCCCGCCAGAGTCGGTCCTTTACGGTCCTCTGGACGATCCGCTCGAGATTCACCTGTCCGCTCTCGCCCCAGTCGGCCGCCAGAAAACTGTGGACGAAGGTTCAAACAAATAGCAGGCAGACACCAATTCTAATAAGCAGAATCTTTTATTTCTGACCTCTTGGTGAGCAGAGTGGCTTTTCCTTACAGAGAGAAAATGCAAGGAAAAGGCCTCGACAAGGGGTCAGCCTCATTTATAACAAAATCTTCAAAGAGAATGATTTAAAAAATAGAGCAGTACCATTCAAGGCCATAAAACATTTATACAAAAATCTGCTGATTACAAAGGAAGCATAAATTCTAGTCTTATATTTGGAATGAAGCTTATCAGAAAACCTGTCATAGCCACTGCTGAAACAGCTGGGAAGCTGCAAAACTGCATTCCACACCAGCAGCTCTACCCTAATAAGCACACTTATTTGTATCTGTTATAATAATACCATGGCATCAGAGAACATGCAGATTTTCATACAGAAGCTAGCAATAGATTTTAACTTTTATTCCACAGAACGTAATATAAACTTAAGCTTTAAATCTTGCTTTCCTATTGATATGTGTAAAAGGCTTGTTCAGCTGCAGAGGGTTTCCTAGTAGCTGCACTTATGAAAATGCTAAGCACAGTCCTTCACCCGCAAATATTTACCTTGTATGGGCAGGCACTCATACATGGGAGGCGTGATGCGCGGGCTAACCCGCCTCACACGTGACAGCTGCAGGCTATAGCCATATATATGGACGAAGTAGGTTCCAGTTATGACCGTTATGGTAGAATTTCGAAATGAAACCTGACAAACTTTTGTAAGTAAGATGTAAGGAATGAGCCTGCAAATTTCAGCCTTCCACCTACATGGGAAGTTGGAGAATTAGTGATGAGTCAGTGAGTGAGTGGGAGTGAGTGAGTCAGTTAGTCAGTCAGTCAGTCAGTCAGTCAGTGAGGGCTTTGCCTTTATTAGTATAGATAAGAGTTGATTATTAAAGGTTAGGGTCTTTGGCTCTTTTAAGTGGATGCCTGTGAGCACAAGGCCACCTGTTTCAATCCCACCAGCTGAGCACCTGTGCTGGCAAGTCAGACAGTAAGCATCAGCACACCACTGCCTAATGTCGCCGCTACTGATGTGTGCTCACAGGCTTTCATAATCATAAGATGATAAGAAATAGTGCAAAGCAGGGATATGTTGAGATAAGAATTGTAATAAATATGAGGCTCGTCCAAAACAAGGGGCTCACTTCTCTGAATAGAGACAGCATTTATGTGCTCTGCAATGGTTTCTATGCTGTGCATTAAAGACTATTCTGACTGCCTATCTGAAGACTCTGCTGTTTTTCAGAAAAATTTTACTCCATGATAAAAATTGGCAACCACAAAGGGCTAGAAGAAGAATGAAGCTGATCAGAGGCTGGGAAGGCTCACATGGACACAAATGGTAGCCACTTAGAAAGGTAAGCAATATTTCAATGAAAATTGTCTGTGTTAGTTTCACGAAGAAATAATAAAAGAAACCTTTCTAGCCCACAATTTTAATAGCGTGGAGGAGGGATGGGCAGCCAGAATTGAGATGAGAAAACCAGCAGTGTTGCAATGCGATTTATGTATGTATGTGAGTACAGGTGAAAGAGGAAAAGTGGAACCTCAGTTACCCACTCTGATGGGTACTGCCTTGCCTGCCTTGTTGGAGTGAAATCCGTGTATCGCTCTCATTTGTGAATATGGACATTTTCCTGGTGCAAGGCTTATAACAATTGGACAGGAGCATGCAAAGAGTTTTTGAGCTTGAGCCAGCAGTAGACTGCAAAGAGTTGTAGGAAGGGAATGAGTCAGTAGAAGCGGGTCAGAGCCCCTCAAAACATTGTAAGAGCACCGCTCCTAAACTGAAAATACTGTCATTCGTTTGCGAAATAAATTCCTTCGAAAAGTCAGAGTTGCCCAGAAACTGAATAAAGTGGCTTTATGGTCAGAGAAAGCCCTGTCACAGGCATCAGTCCAGACAACACTATAATTCTTTATGTCCTTTCTCTAGACACAGAGGGATGACCTTGTGCGCAAAATTGGGAATGAACCATCTGTAGTACCCTGCGAGAAAGGCACAGATTTGCCTCTGTGTTTGGGGACGTGGATATGCAAGCACCTCAATCACCTTGTTGTATTTGAGGCTTGAGCAAACCCTTTCCAATGGAATATCATAGTTACAGGTTTTCTGACACACACAGGTTGCACTGTTTAGTGTTAGCTCTCAGCGTCAACCGCGAAACTGTCAAGCACAACCCGAAGGATGATCACAGAGAAAGAGATGTGTTCAGTCTGCCTATGTTGCTCCCACAATGGCAACTTTCACCTATAGCGCCGGTGACCCAAGACTTCTCTGCTGGCTGGATCAAAGTTGGGGTCAAGTCTGGGCTAGCTCTGTTGTTTCCTGGTGCCTTGTGCACCCTCCAGTCTCAGTATCAGGTCTAGCAGCGAGTTCACTTTCTTCCATAATATTTCATCAAAAAGGCTCTCGTCTGTCCCTGACAGGACTGCTCAAAAGTATCTCAGCGGATCCAGCTTTGAATCAGCTGCACTAAACCTGGGATCTGTCCTCATATGGGGCAGTCCGGATAAATATCCACAGACAAAACTGGCCCTTGACACCAGGCTCACAGCCACATGGAGGAGGATCTGTTGCTTTAGGAAGTCATAATCATCAAGTCTTTCAGGAGGAAGGTTTTGCACGACCTATAGGGCTACCAAGTTAAAATGGGGCCACAATAACTGGCCTGGCTCCCAGTCCCAAGCGCATCAATGGTGCTGTCGCCTGAAGCAGAATAAAACACTCTGAGTCATCCGAGGGTTCCATCTTCACCAGCACATCTCTGAAAGTGTGACAACCTGAGCCTCATGGGACCCTCATTTTGCTCCGATGGTTTGGGAAATCATATGCCTCTTGGGGTTCCTTTGGTGCAAGACCCCACTTCTGGTACTATGTGGCGTGTGTAGCTGTCTTTCACCCTAAAAATGAGGCTGAGTCTCAGCACTTTAGCAAAACCAGCTTTATTGAACTTGGAAACAGGAACAGCACAGTAGATAATCATAATAATACAAAGAGTATGCAACTCGTGTTTTGCTCTTATTAGGGCTCATCAGTGCAAACACATTTTTCATCCCTTACTGGATTTGAATCTCAGGCGTCAGAACCTGAGGCAAAGCCTCTGATCCTCCCCATGGCAGCTATGTCACTTTGGCAGGGTGGCGATGGAGTATTGCATTCTTTTGGTTTGAATCACAATGTGGTTGGTCGATAAAGGCGAAACCCTGTGGTGTATTGTTTGTATTATTTGGCAGATACTGTATCACATACCTATGACCTGCTTCTCACAACTGAGAGGGCTGGCTGATGTTTGTGAACTGGCTGACCAACCACAAGCATTACCTAGTCATTCCATTCATCAAATCAAGTGTTCTGGATTTGCAGATCCTTTGTTGCTTTACATCTTTCAAAGAGAGTGTGAACCATGAAATAATTAATGATAAAAGGGAGAGGTTGAAAATCTGTAGGCATAACAAAGCAAATGAAGTCTTTCATTGCCGCATGCATTTACTGAATATTTGTTACTTGTTTTACTATTGGAAATAATGCATGATTATTATTAAGAAATGAATTCATTTTAGTTTTCCCTGAACTGCAATGGGATTAAGAGCAAATAGTTTAAAAACATGATTAGCATAACATGGGTAGCATTTTAGTGTTTGAAGATTGGGTAAGAGTAAATATTTTAGATGAATAAATTTTGATAGGCATGATTGGATAAATTACTTCAAAACTAAATCTATATGTTATTTGGAATAATTAGAGTATAATCTAAAACATTATGAAATTTTTATGAGAGATTATGTTAAGTGACTATCATCACAGTAGCATTCCAGCATTACTAGTTAAAGCCAGTGCATGTTTAATTATCATTAGTGATTGATTTTAATATTATAACTATTAGTATAAAGCATACGCGAGGAACTTTTTATTAAATCAGGCGACAAACAGTAAAGTTTTGGAATCATATATAAATATATATATATATAGTCACAAGTTAGTATGGGAGGCAGCTAAAGGCTGAGTAAGGGCAGTTCCGACTCCAGGATGTGGCAGTAGTGCACTGACTCTTTCTCCAGCCCTGTGATGCCACGTCCAGAGCTTGAATCTATGGCTGAAGAATTCCATGAGCCCAATGCCTTTGATCTCACTTCCTGTCTTCCCCTTTAAAAGCCTCCACCTTTTCCCTATTCCCTCAGTTCTGTTTTGGACTAGGTTTTGTGCAATCAGTGCTAATATTTAAACAATGATTTGCAGAGAAACCAAATATATGGGTGGCTGCCTCAAACCTTGCTTTGGCTTTTTATGGATGTTGTGACTATATATATATATATAGGGGTATTTTGGGGAGTAAGGACACTTAATGTAGGCCAAAACATCCTCATCCATTAGTATAGATAAAGATACAGTTTAGGTTGACATGCTGATGGTGACAAAAGACAAATGATTAATATTATGACTTTAGCATATGTATTATAGAAGACAGTCAAACAAAAATAATAATTCAGCCAAAGCAGATGGAGTGTTTTATGCATGGAGTGGTGAGTGTTTGTGATTTGAAAAGCCCAGTTGCAAACTCAAGACCCCATCTGATTACAGAAGATTTTAACCTTACTGAGAAGGCTGAGTGTATCCTTTGCAATTTTAATGTGATCTCATAGAAAAGCCATTGACTTGCGTTTCAGATAGATGTTCTGATATTTTCCCATGGGAAGATTGACACCTACCATCAGCAAAATAATAGTTTGCGTTAATGCAATAAAGATAAAATCAAAGTTTAAGACCACAGCTGAATATAAAATGGAGCAACTTTTTGGATGAGAGTATGAGAATGCAAGTATGGTTGTGTATACAAAATAATAGTCATAATAATAATATTTCTAAACACTCAAGGACTCAGAACAATAACTAAAACAAACATTATAAAAAAAACTAAAATACCAAATTTTAAATCAGATAGAGTAATTGCAGTCAAGAGAAAAAGCCATCTTAAACAGATGTTTTAAGTTTGGATTTGAAAAGTGAGAATGATTTCTAATATTTTTAGGCTCAGATGGTAGCGAGTTCCAAAGCTGGAGCAAGCAGCAACTGAATTCTGTGCCCCCAATAGGCAAGACGGACGAAGGGGACAGTCAAGTGGATGGATGAAGAGGATCTGAGGGTGCTGGAGGGAATTGCAACATGGAGGCGGTCAGACAGATGGAGGGGATTGGAGGCAAGTTATAGGAAAATTTAATTAACGGAACTGAATGAAGGCATGAAGCGCAACGGGAGTGATATGGTGAAACCATA
>NW_024383712.1:0-4990 GCF_016835505.1 Polypterus senegalus
ATGCGAGGAGCAGAAAAAGGAAATAAGAGAAACGATCGGATATTCTGATACATAATTTGAGTCATGGCGAAAGATAAAGCTAGATTAATAATGACTGTCTGATCTATTTGTTTTAAAATACGGGTTTTTATCAGCATATATTCTCATATTCTTACTATTACTTACTTATTATATATTACTTACTTATTACTTATTATTCTTAGTATTACTAGGAGCTAAATGTTTATGTTTTATTGTGTAATACGTTTCCTCCTCTTTTTTCTTTTCTAATTATTTCACGTGTACCCTAAATGAGACTTTCAATATCATACCCTTGGTTTACTTTTGCTATTACTGCATTAAGACTTGTTATCTTGTTTTGGACATCTTTAACACCATCACCTGGGTTTATTATCGGGGATATCATCTTAATGCATAAAATTCTGAAGATTATATGTATGTGTATGTGTATGTATATGTGTATATATGTGTATGTATGTTGTATATATATATATATATATATATATATATATATATATATATATATGTATATATATATATGTATATTGTATATATATATATGTATATATTAAGTGCAAATTCTTTTTCTTTTTTCTTTTCCTCTTTTAAAGACTATATTGGTAACAGATATCTCTATCTTTTAACCTTAAAGCCCACTGCATGGGGCTTGATGTGCTTTGGGCGTGCTCTGTCTCTGGGTATGTCAGAGGACTGGACTCGTGAAGTGGGTTTAGCCTCACCTGGGAGGCAAAAAGGGAGGTGGGGGTTAGGGGAAGAGAAAGAGGCGGGCTTGATCTATATCTAATCTATCATCTCAATCTTTATAATTATAACTATCAACGTAATAATAAGCTGCATGGCAACAACTCTTGGGGAATAGAAATTAAAACCTAAACTATCTCACTTCCAGTTAAGACTATAAAATGACATCAAAACTCAGAATCAGTGTCTCCATGATGGGACAGTTAACCGTAAGCTGGAATGTTAAAGGCCTGAATCACGAATTAAAGAGAAAGAAAGTACTTGCTCACCTAACAGGTCTAAATGCTAAAATAGTATTTTTACAGGAAACCCACTTACTAAGTAAGGATCAGTTCGGCTGCAAAAAGACTGGACTGGCCAAATGTTCCATTCTAGTTTCACAAAGAAAACTAGAGGGGTGGGAATTCTTATACATAGAACAGTACCATTTGTAGCATCAGATGTAGTATTGGATCCTGAAGGAGATATGTGATGGTCATGGGAGACTTAGCTAACTGTAAAATGATTTTGATAAATGTTTATGACCTAATTGTGATGATAAGGAATTTATACAAAATTTATTTGCATCATTTCCCAATCTGAACACTCATAAACTTATAATGGCTGGGGACTTTAATTGTGTTCTAAATCCACTTTTAGATAAGACTTCCTCCACAGGGAGCGGCAACTAACACGCATAAAGATAATTACAAAGTTTATAACTGATCACAACTTATCAGATCCTGGAGGTTTTAAACCCAAATTCAAGAACATATTCTTTCTACTCACCAGTACATCATTGCTACTCAAGGATTGATTACTTCTTTATAGATAATAACTTCTTGCCTAAGATTAAATCTTGTAAATACGATGCTATTGTTATTTCAGACCATGCTCCGATGATCTTGGAGCTGAAATTACTAAGCCCCATACACTCACCCACGAGATGCGCCTCAATCCGCTTCTATTAGCTGCGAGATTGTACTGAATTTATATCCAAACAAATCGAATTCTTTCTAGAGACAAATACATCCCTGAGATCTCTGCAGGAATACTCTGGGAAGCTCTTAAAGGCCTTCTTAAGAGGACAGATTATCTCATATCTTTCCACAGAAATAAATCCGAGCGAAAAGTGCAGAGATAAAAGTGAAATTACTAAAATAGATGAAGAACATGCCAGACTACCAAGCGAGACTCTACATAAGAGAGGCAGGCTCTACATTCAGAATTAAACCTCTTGACAACTAAAAGAAACCGAACAACTAATTTACAAATCCAGACATCATTATTATGAACATGGAGAAAGCTAATAAGCTTTTAGCAACAAATTCACAAGCAAGATATCATAGCAATCTGGTATTACTAACACGAATGGAGATAAAATCATCGAACACAAAAATATAATGTACACTTTTAGAGACTACTATAAATCCTATATACTACTGAGTTTAAAAGAAGACAATATACAATCTAATGCATTTCTGGATAAATTACAGATACCACAAATTGGCTTTAGTGTGGAGGAACTCGATAAACCTCTGTCATTATCAGAATTACTGGATGCTATAAAGTCACCCAAGGTGGAAAAGCAGCATCTGACGGCTACCCTGCAGAGTTTTTACAAGAAATTCTCCGCTCAGCTAGCCCTCCCATTAGCAACATTTACAGAAGCCAGAGATAACCAATCTCTTCCACAAACCTACAAGCACTAATCACTGTCTTTCCAAAACAAAATAAGGACTTATTACAATGTGCACTCATACAGACCACTTTCTACTCTGGAATAAAATCTTAAAATACTCTTCTAAAATCATAGCTAGAAGGATGGAGAAAGTGCTCCCCCTGTAACATCACAAGACCAAACCGTACGTATTAGGGGCCGACACTTATCTTCAAATCTTCGATGCCTGTTTAATGTAATATACTCACCAACCAAATCAAACACCCCAGAAATATTATTATCATTGGATGCAGAAAAGCTTTCTGACATGATTGAATGGAAATAATACCTTTTACTATTTTGGAGAAGTTTGGGTTTGGCCCGAACATTTGTGCATGGATTAAATTACTGTATACTAACCCTGTAAGCTTCCAGTTTGTACTCAATAACATTTGCTCAGACTACTTTAAACTAGAACGTGGCAAGAAGACAAGGATGCCCCTTTGTCACCATCATTGTTTGCAAATTGCCATTGAACCACTGGCAATACATTGTCGAAATACTGATCAGATAAAGGGGATTAGCAGAGAAGGACTGGAACAGAAAATCTCTATATATGCAGATGACATGGTACTGTGGTATATATCGGATCTAGAAAAATTCTGTGCCTGCAGTCTTAGCAGCACTCACAGAATTTCAAAAAGCTCTCTGGTCTCAGAATTAATCTGAATAAAAGTGTACTCTTTCCGTGAATTCTGTAGCAGTATAATATTAGATTAGACACCTTCCTTTATCATTGCAGAACAGTTTAAATACCTCAAACATCACAAGTAAACATAAAGTTCTATATCAACAAAATTACCGTCTTCATGGAAAAAATTAAACAAGACTTGTATAGATGGTCAACCCTCATTCACACTAGCTGGAAGAATTAACACTGTTAAGATGAATATTCTAAGCTCCTTTTTATTTCAAAACATACCAATATACATTAATAAATCGTTCTTTAAGCAATTAGATTCAACAATAACCTCATTTATTTGGAATTCTAACATCCACGCATCAAAAGCGACTACAAAGACAAAAGGCAAGGTGGCATGGTTCTACCAACTTCCAGTTTTATTACTAGGCAAATATACAGGCGATAAGAACCTGGACACAAATAGAAGAACATACACAGGCATGGACCCCAATGAAGTAAAATCCTGCAGTACTTCTTTGTATTCCTGCTCTGGCTCCATAAACACACGTTATCGGCAATACACTAATAACCAATTGTGCTCCACTCACTTAGAATCTGGAACCAATGTGAAAGCATTTTAAGACGGAGAAGCTTCTTTCTGTGCACCCTGCAAAAGAACCACCTCTTTCAACCCTCACAAACATATGCAGTTTTTAATATCTGGAAAAATTTGGACTTGTTAAGAGATCTTTATATAGACAATGTCTTTGCATCCTATGAACAATTACAGTCCAAATTTAACATTCCAGCTACAAATTTCTTTCACTATCTTCAAATCAGGAACTTTGTTAAACAGAACCTTCCAGATTTTCCTCATCTTGCACCTCATCCACGCTGGAAAAAGTATTGCTCAATTTCAAGGAGTTAGACTCCATCTCTACAATATATAAAATCCTTTTACAATCCCTTCCTTTCAAAGATCCAAGAGGACACTGGGAAAATGACCTCTCAATTAATATATCAGAAAAGGAGTGGAAAGTAGCAATGCAGAGAATTCACTCAAGCTCCATATCTAAAGCATACAATTATACAACTCAAAATTATATATGAGCACATCTGTCTCGACTAAAACTCTCAAAATGTTTCCAGGGCATGATCCAACCTGCAGAGCGTTGCAGCAAGCCCCAGCCTCACTGGGTCACATGTTCTGGGCCTGCACCAAATTAACATTATTCTGGACAAAATTTTTAATTAACTCTCAGACAGTCTTGGACTCACAATCCCCTAACCCATTAACAGCTGTGTTTGGGGTTCTTCCAGAGGTCTTAAGGTGGAGAAAGACAAACAAATTGTGATTGCATTCACTACACTGTTGACAGCAGACTTATTCTGATAAACTGGAAGAACCCAAACTCTCCTCTTTAAGTCAGTGGGAAACCGATGTATTATACTATTTGAAATTGGAAAAATCAAATACTCAGTTAGAGGATCTGTGCAGACTTTTTCAAAACATGGCAGGATCTAATCAGTAATATTTTGAAATGAGTTTATAAAGCACAGAGAATTTGTTGATTTAGGTATTTTTTACAAGCCTTAAATTTTACACCATTTGGCTTGCTCTCTCTCTCAAGGGTGGGGATCGATCTGTGCTTAGCATAATTCTTTTTTTGTAAAACTTGATTACTATGTATTGATTATAATAAAATTAATAAAAAAAATAAAATAGCTTCTATACTTACAGGTTTTGTTTCTCTATGCAAACTTACATGTGCTTTTACATTCAGTATTTCTATAAATACAACAATTTATTTTGTATGCCCAAATCACACAAGTGGGCAATGGGTTTCAGGCCTGCCGTATCTATTGCGACAAACTCAAATACCAAAAAATTGGTTGACCAGGTAAGT
>NW_024383713.1:0-7840 GCF_016835505.1 Polypterus senegalus
AGAGTACAATACCACACATAATCTTTTCACTCTCAGTTGTCAATTAGTCAAAGCATGGTATTTCTGGAAACCTTAAGTGGGTTACTTCCACTGTTCCATTGTTGGTGGTTTAAATTGTACTATGCTCTAAAATTGAACTCAATCTGTGGAGCTTTGTAAGATCTCAGAAATGTATGTGTCTAGGTGACCCTAACCACCACCCTGTCATGTAAAGAGATGTTTGTAGAGACTTCAGAGCAAGAATATTACTCAGTCATTTGTGCAGCGCCAGTAGTTCAATCATAGTATAAGAAATAACATGTAATAAAGAACAAAGAAAAAAATTATTTAATGTATTTCTAATAAAGAATAGTACATCAAAAATTATGTTGGGAATTAGACCCTAGGTGCAAATCTGAGGGTCAGAAATAAATCATCCATCCATCCATCCATTATCCAACCTGCAAGTCTGCATAAAATAAGAGACAAAGCAGTTCAATGAAACCACCTCTTGATTTATAATCTCAACTGCTTCCAGAACCATCCATATAAGATCAAGCTTTTAAGCTAGAAAAAAAAAATCTATTCACAAAATATTTTATATTCTTTCATAATGTAGCAACAAAAAAGACAGCTAAGCAGTAGAGATGAGTTTATACTGGTAAAGTAAGTGGAGCTAATGCAGAGCATCGATTTTGAGAAAATGTATTAATAAAAATGCTGCTTCACACTGACTGTGAGCATACAGCCTTCTGGGTATTATATGCCTATCACTTTTCTTCTTTCTTTATTCTTTCATTAATGCACCAGGCATTTATACTGATTTGGTAAGTCACATGTCTCTGCTGTTTAAATGCAATGTATAGGCTTTTGTGAGGCTTTATGTTATTCAGATGTTTTTATATGACATCGGCATGCAACAAAATATAGATCATCTGCTTAAGATAGAATATGCGAAAATGTGTAAATCACTGCAAGCCATAGGTATTAATCGCTTTGGGGGGTCATTTTTTTTATATTTCTTCTCATGCTTATTTCATAAAGATCAAAGAACAGGTTTCAGGTGTGGAATCATGGCTGAACTTACTCATGGGAGACGGTTTATTATTCAGATGAGGAAGCAGTCACATTTCTTGAATCTATATTTTTGTCGAAGGAATAAAGTCACAGCTATGTGGTTCAAGCTATAAACAGAAGATGTTGATATGCTGATTTTCCTGGGGAAAAACATGTCATTGTAACTTTGCAAAATGAAATATTTTCTGTTTGTAATCTAATCAGTGTTATTTTTTTTTCATTTTGAATCTCTGTCTGATGCTCATTGATTGGTTTAATAAGAATAAAAGAACATGAGTCTCCACTGAAAGAACTTATCGATTTACAGTACTTATATTTTCTTTTGTATAGATATCAATATGTTTAAGGCATTGTTCACAATCTGAAACTGCTTAAGATGTCATGGTACAGGATCATTGATAAATACTATAGAAAAAAAATGCAGTTAATAATGATTTAAAAACATTTCTATATAATCAACCCTTCTGTTAATAAAACTTTATTTCCTACAGCAATATTTCACAAAGCATTTCATCAAAAGGTGCTTTAGATAGCAAACAAGCACTATTTACCTTAAGATAAAATACAGAATCCTGTAGTAAATAATAAAGTTATCAGAAAGGAAAATATGTAGAGACTGCAAAAGCAAACATGACCATATCAGTTGACAATACAGTATAGTGCAATTGGGGCAGATGGCATAGTAAGCAGACTGAAATACAAGCACAAATGGTGAATTGTTAGGCATATGTATGAAACTGCACCAGTGATCACTTTCAATATAATTTTAGGGGGAGTGAGAATTGGGAATATGACTGACAAAAGATAAGTGAACCCTCCCTGATAGGAACGTAATGGATCTTTGGAATGTGTGAGAAGATGAGATGAGATAAGAGGGTGTTGGGATTAGCCGTGCAATAATAACATAACATGATATGTTGAAATTAGGAGCAATCAAGCAATACAGCAGCAATTGAAACAAAATGGGTCAAGTGAAAAGATTTCCCCTTGGAGATTAATAAAGTATATAAAGAAATTGAACCAGTGATGAAGAATTCTGTACCAGAGGGAAGTAGAGACTCTAGAATAGGTAGATGCTGAAAGCACTGCAAATTTTAGTGAGCTGTTGCAATTAACTAAAGGGCTAGTTATTTTTGACAATCCTCAAAGCTTTCACCAGTCAAAATCAGAGTTGAAATGGGTATTCCTCAAGAAGCACTTTTAATTTTGTTCTTATTAGTCTACAGGAAATTAGTAGAAATCCTTCACTACTGCCATATCTAACCTGCATACATGGGTAATCTTTACACTGGAGTTGGGTATAGGTCACGAATCCCAGTGGCATCATGTAGATATTGAAAGAAATGATGCAAAACACCAATGCCAGCAAAACTAGCTGTAGAAGCTTATTGGCACCATACACACAGCAGTAAACAGAGAATTTCTCAGTGCATATAAGATCTGACCATAATCTTAAGCTGAGAAAGATCAGAATTATTTTGTATTAACAATATGTCCAATGACATTTTGCATGTTTTCCTTTGAATCAAGTTCATTTCTACACTCTGAGGCTAGTTATCTGCACTGGCAATCGGAAGGTTGCGGTTCGAATCCGTAAATGCCAAAGGGACTCTGCGCTGTTGAGCCCTTGAGCAAGGCCCTTAACCTGCAATTGCTGAGTGCTTTGAGTAGTATAAAACGTAGTAAAGCGCTATATAAATACAAAATTATTATTATATCTGTTCATTTTCTAAGCCCTTTTTCTTTAATCATGAGGATGTGAAGCCTATTGTGAGAGCAGAACCCAAAACAGTTACAAGCACATATGCAGATACACTTACTGTATACATGCAAATTTGTGACACTGACAAGTATGCACATCTTTAGGATGTGGGGAGAACTTGTAGTACTCAAAGAAAACACATACAAACATAGAAAGAACACTCAAACCTTATAAAGATTATTACTAAGCAGAAACCAAATCTGAGTTCTTCTTTGCAATGTGGCTGTGCAAACAATGTACCCTCACAAATGTAATTTTATGGTTAAATTGTGTTTTAATATATTTTGAAATGCTCTGGTATGAAACAAATTATATTAATATTAATTTTTACTTTCTCATATACAAAGTATAGGGAAAGTATTGTAGTCGTTCAAAAATTCGACCTCGAGATTTCAATGAATGTCAATGTTTTAGACCTCCCAGAGTCCGATTTACTTTCTCGTAAGGTTAGTATTGTAATAGTGCAAAAATTCAATTTTGAGATTTTGTTGAATCTCGACATTTCAGACCTACCTGAGTCCCAAAATACCATTCTCAAAATTATGTCCGTGTGTCTGTCTGTGTGTGTGTGTATTGTTGACACTTTTCTATAGTGTCGTTTCTTGTGACTGAAGACAGAGATATAATTAAAGTTAGTAAAAACTTTTATTAATACACACCAGGCAAGGTAAGATGACAGAGAAGCACAGTCCTAGGACACCTGCCCTTCATCTGCCTCGAGGGGTCGGTATCCCAAATCTTTTATAGGGCCTTTGTCTTATGACTTTAGTTGCACAAGAATTTCAAACCGTTACATCTTACAACATTTGCTTGGATCAGCATTTACCACATCCTTTAAGTTCATCAGTTGGTCACTTGTGGTTTTGTTCGTTAGGAGAAACAAGAAGTTGCACTTGTCATGTGCACTATAGACAAGACAGGGTCTGCATGGCTTTTGTCATGTACACTAAATTGATCAAACTATTTATTATTTTCACAGTATGTAAACATGATAAATTGAGTATCTTTCAGTCAGGTCAACCAAATTTTGCATACAAGTATTAGGTATAAAACGTAGATTTTATCAACTTTTGAGCTATTTCTGTTAACTGGATGCAGCTGCAAAGTCAATTTATTCAACATTCCTTTTATAATTGTTCAATATATTATAAATTTTATTTGATTTGTTGTTGATGGTTCTTTAATGTACTGTTACATAATATAAAAATAAAATCATTGTCTTGCAGTTTACTCTCAAATATCCATCCCATATCGGTATATGAAGAGACCACTCCTGATTTTTACTTTATGTTTTATTCTTACAAATTAAACATTTTGGAATACCTTGTTTACGAACGATTTATGTTTAAAATGTAGTAAAATCATTACGTCAATGAGTCATTTTAAATTTTTTCTAACTACAATAATGTTGGTAGAGTTTTCTCAGTAAATGTAAAATCATCAATAAGCAGGTAATGATTACTTAAACTACATAATCCTAAATTGTATATTTTTTGCAAAGCTCTAAAATGAAGCATGTCATGCTGCTTGATTGTCTTAGCTACAGTATTTCCCCTCTGAGCTGCTTTAGGCTAATGATAGCATTTTGTATGAATCTCTCCGTTGCTAAGATTGTTGTCTGTTTATTGTTTTCTATTTTGGATCATTCAAGCATTCTTGCTTTACTGATATGAACTAATTATTCTGTTCTATTATTCTAAAATGTTGGAGATAGAATTATGTACATTTTAATTTACAAATCAGCTGCATGCTGAGATTATACAGTAACTCTTTACAGAGTACCTTCTAACAGCATGAATTTATTCATTTGTAGATCAGATACTACATTGTTGCTAATGTGATTATAATGATGAAAACACAAGCCGTTTTGAAACTGCATCATTAATTTATGCATATAAATGGATCTTATTTTTGTTAATCTGTAGTTCAGGAATAATTAGACTTTTAATTCAGTTTTTTGTTCATTCAGCATCATTTGCAGATGGGTGTTTAGCTGTGTATACTGTATTACATAATATTTCTGAAAGAGTTCCTGCATGAATAAGTGTTTTAAAAAAACATACTGCCAACTAAGTAATAGTATTGAACTCTATGGCAATAGTTTAAAATAATTCATGGTCATGAATACTGTAGTGATATTTAATAAAATAAAGGGATAAAGCCTCTTGTCTACTAAACAATCACAGTCATCACAATGAACTGAAGACAGTTATCATCTGTTTTATCAAATGAAGAAAAATGAATAAATAAATTACACTTTATTCACTGAACACACTAGCAGTTTCAACACGAGACCTAAAGATATCAGTTTACAGATGCTTACCATCCAATCTAAGAAGAGTGGGCTGACGGTGTAAATCTAGGTGTGCAAAACATCAAAAGACTTACAAGTGAAAACTCAATGCTGTAATTACCTCTATTATTCTTTTGTTTATTTATCAGTGTGCTGTGATATTATATTGGGGTTAAACATGAGTATCAGTGGTGAAGTACCTACTGTATTGTCAGAAAACAAAAACAGGGTTTATAACATGTAAGTCCTCCCAAAATTATAAGTATTAATCATGGCACCACAAATTACAAAGACTGAAAGGAGGAAGCAGTTGTTGTTTAATTATTTTCAGTAGCTGTTTACAAAGGGAGAAACTGCAGACAAGGTCTGAAAAAACATCTTGCCACCTTGCTGATAAAGCTTAGACTAAAGCAAAAGCCAAAATATCAATAGAGAATAAAACCTCTGCTGGATGACCATCAATTAAGCTTTGTGCATAGTCACAGGAGAATGGACAATCTTTGTTTAGTGAGATGAGATGAGAAGTGATCTAGGACCTACAGTATAGATCTCTTCAACAAGGAAATATAGCTGGCTCAACCTTAATATGAATTAAACGCCAAATCTTTTAGAAACATGGAGACGCATCACATAAGAAAACAGTGTTCAACAATAACAGACAGACAAAAACAAAATACCAAACCCCGCACCTAGTAGTAAAAATACCAAATCCCTAGTAGTAAAATACATATTTAAATCATTTAAATCACTGTCTTGGGTAATGCTGTGTAACAAGTATTTAATAAAATAATAGTTATACTAATAAAATAATAATAATATTTGTTTTGATTTTTTGTCTCTTGTTAATAAACTTACAGTTTGTGTTTTAAAATATGAAAATTTTTATGTCAAAAAGCCCAAACACTACAAAACAATGAAGACACAATGTGTATCCGTCTGTTAGTTTAATTACAGTTTTAGAGTCACAGGTTGCTACATTGGGTTTAAGGTAGGAACCATGTGTGTACTTAAAGTACAAAGTTTAGTTTTAATCCAGGATCCTCTGGCGGAAAAAAATTGAGCTTCGAGGCTGATATTTAGATTGGATAGTATATGTACAAGTTCTTCAAGACATATCTTATAATTAAATTGTTATTTTCCCAGGGTTTTAATACTATATTTCTAACATTGAATGCGTTTGAGCCAGTTCAATAACAGTTCAGATAATGAATTTCAGAGGTTTTAAGTTTATTTAAAAAGAAAAAAAAATGTTTAATTTATAAACACATAATTCTTAATTTATTTAATAAGAGACAAATAAGCATAGACAAATAATTAGAAATATAGCCTTCTCAGCTTTTACTAAAAGATGGCAAACCTTAAGTTCAAGGTAGTTGGAACTTAATTAAAGGTCATAAGAAAAGTTTTTTAACCATTCCTGCACTACTTGAGGTTCAGAAAACAATAAAAATTTGGTGAGACAGCGTTATTACCTGGTTGATGAAACATAAAAGGTAAAATTCTGATTTTAGCTGAATTCCTGTAAATTAATTGAAATTATAATCTGAGTTTGCCATCGACTGATATACATTTGAAATGATGTATTCAAAGTGTGACATATTGCGTAGTCTTGTGCTGTTGTTCATTTAATTGCTTGCTGGGGCCTTGTCATTTGGGGTATGACTAGTGGTGGTTTATAATGCAGGCGAAGGGCCACCTTCAGTTCCCAAAATCTATACTTTAATTAATTAGGTAATGCAAAATAATCGTGAAATAAGGTTGTTTATTTAGCTAACGTACCTGGTGTCAGCACATGGTTCTGACTTGTATTTGTTTAATTTCTGTGTGAATACGTATTTTCCTGAGTGAAGGACATATGAGAGTGTATGTAAGTCTCTGATCGTTTGGGAAACAGTTGACCTGAGGGCTACCCTTTAATTGGTTGCTTTCAGAGTTTTTCAGGGATGCAACTCTCTGTGCCCCTGTACCTCCACTTTGATTGGTATTTTTTAGTTTTTTAATCTGATGTGATTGGACAATAGTTGACACACTATTTTACTTTCACATCAGTGTTTCTGATTCACACCCACTATTAACATAACTATATGAGATGAGCGTGTGACTTCACGGAAATGGCATCTTCAAGAAGAACTTCAGAAATCAAAGAAAATTTTATGAAATACCCTTCATAAATCATTTATTTAAAGGAAACAAAAAGAAGATAAATGAGCTTGGACCGGACACACCTGAGTTAAGAATTCAGCAACAGGCAAGTGATCAGGACAAGCTTACACGACTTTTTCATCTTTTGTCATGATAAATGGAGTTAGCTAATTGGATAGTACCTTCTTTTGTTTTACCTGTTTGCTGTTTCAAAGTGTCAAAACATTGTGGACAATGACAGGAGTACAAGACTTAAAACATCTTTTTTGAAAAATGCAAGTTGCATGAAAATACCCCATCTAGAGCAGTGTTTTCAACCAGTGTGCCACAACACAATGGTGCACCATAGAGCTACAGGTATGCTGTGGCAATAAAAGTGTAGCATATTTGGGTCAGAACCTGAGAGGGAAAAGCTCTGCAGGTGGTTGGAGACATGTCTGAGGAGATAGGTCCACCTGGAGAAGCTGACATTAAAGCTCTGTGATCACTATGTTGCAGACCAAACACAGGCACTCTCCCAGGCTGCTGAGTCTATCACCCTGGGTGTGTGGTCATCAATGAGCCTCCATGCTAAGGGCAAGGCCCCC
>NW_024383714.1:0-37774 GCF_016835505.1 Polypterus senegalus
AAAATTTTAAAATGAAATTTTTTCCCTTTTCCCCAACCCAGTTTTTCTGCCCTTTTTTTTTTCCCCAAATTTTTTTAAAAGGAACAGTTTGTCTTTTACCTCCTACTGATTACAAGATATTCACAAAAAACAACAAAAGCAGGAAGTTTTACCTGATTTAAAAAATTTTACGTGACAGAAAAGACAAAGGACATCGCACATTCAACATTGTTTGGGAAAAAAATGACATCTGAAAAAAGAAAAACCCATGATGCAGCTGAGCAGCTTTGAACATTATAATAGGGGGATGAAAAAGTAATGGCCCCAATTTTTTTCTTATTTTTGCATATGTTTAAAAAATAGATAGATAGATAGATAGATAGATAATAATAGATAGATAGATAGATAGATGATAGATAGATAGATAGATAGATAGATAGATAGATAGATACTTTATTAATCCCAAGGGAAATTCACATAACCCAGCAGCAAGGTGCAACCCTGGTGGATTGGAGGGACAAAACATAATGCCCCAGAGGTGTTCTATTGGATTTAGGTCAGAAAAGTGTGGTGGCCAGTAAATGGTTCAACAACAACAACATTTATTTATATAGCAACAAACGAGCTCAAAATCTTTACATATTAAAGAAAAAAAAATGAAAGCAAATTATAAAACAAAAAAAATAACTTTAAACCCCAAAAAAGGAAAGGTTTCAATGGCCGGGGACAGAAAAAAAAAAAAACTCCAGGGGGCTGGAAAAAAAAAAATAAAATCTGTGGGTTTAACTACCCCCATTTCTGGGCATTCTACCTAACATAAAATGAAACAGTCCCTTTGGTTTGGATTCTCAAGAAGGGCTTGATATAATGGTCCGTAGACTTCTTCCTTTTAACCGCCATCATTTTGGTTTGGGAATTTCTTGGTAGGGGGGGGGCCACCCCCAAAAACGGAAAAAGAAACAAAAAAGGTAGGGGTACCCGATTTTAGAGCCACCATGAATAGTTGTTTTGATGAATTGAACATACAGAGTATCAGGATTAAGTTAAATTCAAATTTAAAAAGAAGTTATAAAAAGGGCCCTGTTAAAAATAATGTGTTTTTAGGGTGCTTTAAAAATGCTCTACTGTATCGCCTGGCAATTCCTATTGGCAGGCTATTCCAATTTTAGGGGCAAAAAAAGGGGCCACCACTTCTTTTTGTTTTTTTCTTGGAATTCTAAGGAGACCTCATTTGAGGATCTGAGGTTATGATTTGGAATATAAGGTGTCAGAATTTGATATATAAGATGGGAGATTATTTAAAGGGTTTATAAACCATAAAGAATTTTAAAATCAATTTGAATGACACAGGTAACCAGTGTAGTGAAAATTAAGACTGGTGTGATGTGTTCCGATTTTTTTTTCCCTAGTTGGGATTCTAGCAGCTGCATTTTTGAAATAGTTGAAAACGATTTAATCTTTTTGGGTAGCCAGAGGGGGTTATTACAGTAATCAGTCGACAAAAAACAAACGCTGAACTAATTTCTCAGCATCTTTCAGTATTAAAAATTAAACCCACTTATGTTTCTTAAGTAAAAAAATGCTGTCCTAATAAAATCTGATTAATATGGGATTTAAAATTCAGATTACAGTAAACCCCTAAGCTTTTTACCTGTCTTGATTTTTAATCCAAAGTATCCAGTTTATTTCTAATAGCCCCATTGTATCCATTATTGCTGACCCATTTAAAAATTTCATTTTTCTTTTTTTTTTAAAATTGGGAAAATTCTATTACCCCATTTTTGAGATACTAGTCAGACATTGTGCTAGTGAATCAATAGAATGGGTCACCCAGGTGCTATTGAAAAAAATTACGGTTGTGTGTCATCAAATAGTTGTGGAAGCTCACGTTCCCCTGGGGATAACTAACTAAGGGCATATAGATTAAAAAGGAATAAAAAGGGACCCAGGATAGAACCTTGGGAACACCAAAAGGGATATCATTGTCTTAAAGTTGTAATTCCCACAACTAAAAAAATTTTTCTCCCTGTCAGGTAGGATTAAAACCCAAATTTTAAGACACTGCCGGGAAGGCCACCCATTGACTAAGGCGATTTCAAGAATTTTGTGATCAATGGTGCCCAAACCCAGCACTCAGATCTAAGGGGGATGAGAAAAAGATAAATGGCCTCTGTTTTGAACACCCCCAAGTCATTTACTACTTTAACGGGGTGCAGTTTCTGTGCTGGGGATTTGTTTAAAAAACCTGACTGAGTTTATCAAGAATAGCATGTTTATTTAGGTGGTCATTTAACTGATAATGACTGCCTTCTCAAAGAACATTTTTGGAAAGGAAGGTTAGAGATGGGTCAAAAATTTTTCCCAAAAGGGGTTAAAGGAATTATGTTTTTTAAGTGGGGTTTAACCAAGCAGTTTTAAAATTTTTCTGGGAAGCCCCCAAGTATCTATGAAATTTACTATGTCCAGAACTTTAAATAATTAGCACCCCTTTGAAAACTTTTTAAAAACCCCCTTGTTGGGTATCGGGTCAAGGGCGCGGTGGAGGGTTTTAATTGAGATATTATTTTTTGTAAATCAGGTAAATCTATCCTAGTGAAAGAGTTTAATTTGTTTATAACAGGATGTTGGGGTTTAGGGGATCCTTAGTGTTGGGGAGATATACTATGTTATTTCTAATATCATTAATTTTTGATTGAAAATACAGCGACAGCCTCACAGGTTTCACTGGAAGCACTTAGGAGGCATTCCTTTGAGCTACCTGGGTTTAGTATGATCAATTGTTGAAAATAAGACTCTAGGATTACTAGCATTTGTTATTTATAATCTTGGAGAAATAGCAGCGTCTCTCAAGGACGGACTGGATTGTGATTGTATTCTGTTATTTTGACTTTTAATATTAAGTGGTGGATAGTAAGTTTAGTCTTCCTCCATTGGCGCTCAAGCTCTCTGACATGTTCTCTTTAAATCAGACACTCTTTGGGTCTTCCATGGTATACCAATGCTAGAAGATTTTTTCACTGTTCTTTTCAGGTGCAACTATGTCAACAGCAGCTCTCACTTTAGAATTAAATCTTTCCACCTTACTATTTACATTGTCCTCGCTATTATAGCTGGCACTATAAACGGACTGATTCGCTTCAAAATGTTTGTAAAGTTTAAAGCTGCTGCCGAATCAAAGAAGCGTTTTTAACAATATGCTTCTCATGAGTGTTTTTATCATTATTTTCTATATTAAAAGTAGAAGAAAATGGTCTGATAGACCAATATCAATGATCTGTTTTATATCAACTTTCAGTCCTTTAGTAATCACTAAGTCTAATGTATGACCTGCTTTATGTGTAGGCTGATTTATGAGTTGTCTCAAATCAAAAGAATCCAGGAGGTTCATAAATTCTTTTACTTTTTAGATCACACTGATTATCTATATGAAAATTAAAATTAAGCCAGCTATTAGGAGTGTGTCATAGTTAGTAATTAAAATTGACATTAAGTCAGAGAATTCCTAAAAAAGCGAGCGTTATATTATGGGAGGTCTATACACCGGATAGTACTAGAACTTGAGAATCTCCATGAATAACAAGCGGCGAGATACTCGAAGGACTTGAACTTACCAAAGCTGACATCTTTACATTTTAATGACAGCGTGAGTATTTGCCAATCCACGCCCCCCTTTTTCCCTGGCGGTTTGCGGTAAAACTGTATGTCGGCAAGGAAGCGGGATTCGATTAAAACAGGGCGCATCTAGAATTCAACCACGTTTCATTTAGTGCAATAAGATCTATTTTATATCACTAATAAGATCGATTGATAAAAACGATTTTATTTAGATTAAAGCTCTAACATTTAATAGTTACCATATTTTATGTTTGGAGGTGCAGAGAGTACTACTATGTGCGTTATTGTATTTTGGAATAGGAACTAAGTGGTATATTGGCAAAGCTCTGTGTGTATTTTTGTTTAATCTGTGATCTGTTTTTATAGTTTTAATACATTGTTCCTCTAAAATAGTGATTTTAATTAGATTATTAGGAGTTTATGCCGTATTTCCTAGGTTTCTCGTGCATTAGTTGCTTATTACAGTATTAATGGTGTGCACTTTAGCGGAAGACTCTATTAAACTTATTCATCATGTCCTGGCAACAGCAGTATTATTTAGGAAGGGGTTAAGAGCAGAGATAGATAGTCAAGAAAAGCAAATTACCTTGATATGTTTTGGAGAGGACCGAGCGAAACTGTTGGATGCAGAGCCATCACGCTTGAAGAGAGCGGCCTTTCCAAAAAGAGATTCCAATTGTTGATGAATTGTTGATGAAACCGACATCCTTCTTCTTGCAGAAACCCTGTAGCCAGTTGTTCAACCCTAGCAGACGACTGTAGTACTGGGTGGATCGTCTGTCGAGGTAGTGGACCCGAAGCGAAGATCTTTGCCGATGGGGTCCTCTCCTTCGTGTCTTTAATCAAAGCTGCGAAGTCAGCCTTCAGGATTTCTGATTATTCGTGCCTTATATCTTTTCGCCTGCATGCAAGACGATTGATCCAACTGCCCTCTCCTTGTGTTTCGTAGACTGCTGGCGCGCGTTTCATTACATCGGACATGAGCACCGGAAAACAAGAAACAAACGATTTTGCATTAGGGCATGCGACATTAAGGTTTCTGACGATAGAATCACCTACCACTAATACATCACCAGGTGCTGAAGGCGAAATGGGGGCGCGGAGAGGGTCAAACCGGTTCTGAGATAAAATGCTCGCCTGTGCGATGGAGGTGCTCTGGCCTTGAACCCCCGCCTGCATAGCTGAAATCCACCGAGGTCAGCAGCGGTCGCGCCCTCGAGGCGCGGGGTGAAGGTCGGCACAACGCGGGGTTGATGTTTCGCCGGTTCCAGATGGCAAGGACGGTTTAGCCAACAGCCGGGCCTTCAGATTTCTCAGGTATTTCCGTCGGGACAGGAGTTTCTGAATCTTTTCATCAAGTGCTTGGAGTTCCTCAATTACGATTTCAATGCGAATCAATGCGTATCAATTCCTTCATCCTCCAGGAACTGCCTGCATACTCTCACCACATGAGGCCAGGGAATTGTGCGTGCACCAGGAGCCACTGTACCAGCATAGGGTCTGACAATGGGTCCAAGGATTTCATCCTGATACCTAATGGCAGCCAAGGTGCCTTTGTCAAGCCTGTAGCGGTCTGTGTGACCCTCCGTGGATATGCCTCCCAGACAATCATTAACCCACCACCAAACTGCTCATGCTGAATGATGTTACAGACAGCATAATGTTCTCCATGGCCTCCAGACCCTTTCACTTCTGTCACGTGCTCAGGGTGAACCTGCTCTCATCTGTAAAAAGCACAGGGCACCAGTGGTGCATCTGCCAATTCTGGTATTCTATGGCGAAAGCCAATCGAGCTGCATGCTGCTGGGCAGTGAGCTCAGGGCCCATTAGAGGACATGGGGCCCTTGGGTCACCCTCTTGAAGTCTTTCTGGTTGTTTGGTCAGAGACATTCACACCAGTGGCCTGCTGGAGGTCATTTTGTAGGGCTCTGGCAGTGCTCATCCTGTTCCTCCTTGCCCAAAGGAGCAGATACTGGTCCTGCTGATGGGTTATGGACCTTCTATGGCCCTCTCCAGCTCTCCTAGAGTAACTGCTTGTCTCCTAGAATCTCCTCCATGCCCTTGAGACTGTGCAGGGAGACACAGCAAACCTTCTGGCAATGACACATATTGATGTGCCATCCTGGAGAAGTTGGACTACCTGTGCAACCTCTTTAGGGTCCAGGTATCACCTCATGCCACCAGTAGTGACACTGACTGTAGCCAAATGCAAAACTAATGAAGAAACAGTCAGAAAAGATGAGGAGGGAAAAATGTCAGTGGCCTCCACCTGTTAAACCATTCCTGTTTTGGGGGTCATCTCATTGTTGCCCCTCTAGTGCATCTGTTGTTAATTTCATTAACACCACAGCAGCTGAAACTGATTAACAACCCCTCTGCTACTTAACTGACCAGATTAATATCCCATAAGTTTCATTGACTTTATGCTATACTCTGATTAAAAAGTGTTCCTTTAATTCTTTTGAGCAGTGTATATATATATATATATATATATATATATATATATATATACAGTGATCCCTTGCTACTATATCTCGCTTCAACTTTCGCAGCTTTACTCCATCGTGGATTTTAAATTTAAGCATATTTAAATATATATCACGGAATTTTCGCTGGTTCGCAGATTTCTGTGGACAATTGGTCTTTTAATTTATGGTACATGCTTTCTCAGTTGGTTTGCCCAGTTGATTTCATAAAAGGAACGCTATTGGCAGATGGCTGAGAAGCTACCCAATCAGAGCACGTATTATGTATTAAATAAAACTCCTCAATGATATACGATATGTCTCCCGCGTGGTGCCTCGCATACTTGAAAGCCCAAACAGCCCTATTGATTTTTGATTGTTTGCTTTTCTCTCTCTCTCTCTCTGACATTCTCTGCTCCTGACATGCATTCTTTGAAGAGGAAGATATGTTTGCATTCTTTTAATTGTGAGACGGAACTGTCATCTCTGTCTTGTTATGGAGCACAGTTTAAACTTTTGACTAAAGGGTGTTATTTCATGTCTAGAGGGCTCTAATAATGTTAGAAAACATATTTAGACGGTCGTGAACAGGTTTTCTATGCTCTAACTGTGAAAATATTCGATTTATAAATAAAGAATCCTACTTTGCGGAAATTAATTTATAGCAGTTGAGTCTGGAAAGGATTAACTGCGATAAACAAGGGTTTACTGTATATAGTCAAACACTTGGGGGAGCTGTTGCCCCAAAACCCAATAGACAGATGCCCAAGACACAGGGTAAAAACAATGAGAAGTATTTTAATTGTTTCTTGTTCTCAATTAGTGCCTTCAAAGCACCACAGCCACAATAAACACAATTAAATCTATACTAATAAAAGGCAAAGCCCCCTCACTCACTCACTCACTCACTCACTCACTGACTCATCACTAATTCTCCAACTTCCTGTGTGGGTGGAAGGCTGAAATTTGGCAGGTTCATTCCTTACAGCTTCCTTACAAAAGTTGGGCAGGTTTTATATCGAAATTCTACGCGTAATGGTCATAACTGGAAGCAGTTTTTCTCCATTTACTGTAATGGAGATGAGCTTCAACGCCATGGGGGCGGAGTTTAGGTGTGACATCATCACGCCTCCCACGTAATCACGCAGTACATAGAAAACCAGGAAGACCTCAAAAAAGCGCTGAAGAAAACATGCATTATATAATTGAGAAGGCAGCGAAACAATAAGAAGCGAGCGAGTGACATATACAACCATATTCATGAGTTCTGCTACTTCGGAAACAAAGCACGATGTAAACCTACACTTTAAATTAAGTTCATAGACACTGCGAGAGAAAGTTTTAAGTGCCAGGACTAAGGTAACATTAAATACAGCCATGGACATAGCGAGATGGCACCAGCACAGCTGGGAACCTTCGATGCATGTACACCGGCGGCTCACGTGAACTGGCGCGGTGCACAGATAAAAGCAACAATTCCAAAGAGCGCTGAACAAAACCGAATTACACAATTGAAAAGGCAGCAAAAATATGAAGCGTCTGATACATATAAGCATATTCATAAATCCAACTACTGCGAGAAACAAAGCACACGCGTTGGAAAAAGTCAATGTCCGCTAAAGGAAGACAGTGTAAAAAACCCGTGCATGCAGTGTGTCAGGTCTCAGATAAAGAAGAAGACGAGCTGTTTATTGATGCAGTAAGAAACAAATCGATGAATGAAACCTGTCATCTTAACAACGATTGACAAACACGGAATGTAACTTGAACACAACACATCCTACAAATACGAACCTGATTGAAAGAAATAATGATAATCAAATCCTTGATGACAGCAACACTCAGTAACACTCACAAAACAAATACTGTATATTGACAGTCATGTTACGTTATTTTTAAAATGTTCCCTTTTCTTTTCTAGCTTTTTAACACACTACTTCTATGCGATCATCGGGTATATATATATATATGTATATATATATAACCCGATCTACATACTCGAATAATGGATACTTTTATTAGCCATCAATGACTGTTTTGGTAAAGCCATACTCAGTGTATTCATTAGATGAGCGGTAAAAAGTAAGAGCGAGGGAGGATGACTTATTGAGGCATGCAGGCTGTAGTGCGTCAACTCTATCTGAATTGCGCGATCACATTTGAAAAAATATATCTTTTCAAGTTCTATTTAGTCCATATGTGTCAAACTCAAGGGCAGCGGGCCACATCCGGCCCGGCGTGTAATTATATCCGCCCCTGAGATCATTTTATATACTGTATTATTGTTATTAAAGCCGGGTATATGAAGCGCTGGTAACACAATAAACTACAGATCCCATAATGCAGCGCTTCAGCTGCCTTGCCGAACACTTACGCGTTAATCAAGTCTACCTTATGATGCTGCAAGTTGCTGGCTAGCTCACACGATGCTGAAGAGAAAAGTTGATTCTGAAAATAGAGCCTTTAAAACCGATGGGAGGCTGAGTATATGTTTACTGAACCCGTGTGTCTCATTTGTGGAGCTAATGTGGCTGTAATTACAGAGTTTAATCTAAGGCGGCACTACGAGACAAAACATCAGGGTAACCTGAATGCAATTCAGAAGATACAGAAAACAGCATAATTAAATAAGAATCTGACACTTCAGCGGACGTTTTAACCCGTGCACAATCACAAAGTGATTTCAAGTGAAGCTGCTTTTATGGGAGACACAAATGCACCAGTTCACCTTGCCCCACTTTCCCTGTTGCCAAGTAATGTTAAACCAAGTCGTCACTACGGTGTTCCCAAATCGCACTTTGCTGATAAACTGGCGCACTGCACTGAGTTTACGGCGCTTTGGTGACTTTGAAGAACAAAAAGTCCGTCTACATGCGGCTCGAACCTTGTGCATGTTTGGTAGCACATATCTGTGTGAGAAGCTCTTCTCAGTGATAAAGACTAACAAAACAGCACACAGGAGTCGCCTCACTGATGAGCACCTGCAGTCCATCCTGAGAATCTCCACAACACAGAACCTCACACCAAACAGAAACGAACCTGTTGCCAAAAAAAGATGCCAGGCGTCCAGCTCTAAAATGACATATGAGCAAAGACAACTTAATGATTTGATTTGTTATTGCTAAAAGGAACACATTTTATTTATATTTCCAGGTTTTGTTATGCAGCATGTTCATATTTGAATTTGTATAATTTTGACAGGATATATTTTTATGGAGAGCAAAATCTTTTGGGATATTTAAAATCTAAGTTTATTTTTATATAAAATTACATAAGAGTAAAGAAATTTGAATGTTTGTTCTTTTAAGCGTTTACTTTATTTCTAACTTGTATAATTTAGACAGGATATATTTTTATGGAGAGCAAAATATTATAAGTTGTTTAAGGTTTGAGTTGATTTATTCACGAATAATATTCCTGCCTGTTTTTACCATTCCTACCAAAGATATTTCTGTCGACTAAATAAAAATTCCTTCTATTTAAAATTTAAATAGAACTTGAACAAATACAATAGTTCATAATATCCAGCAGACTTGCGTAAGAGCGGGAGTCATCCGTTTTAACAAGCAGCGTATTGCACTGATCTGAAATAGCTGTGTGTGTATATATGTAGATATGTATGTATATGTATATATATGTTTATATATGTGTGTGTGTATGTATGTATATATATATGTATTTGTGTGTATATATGTGTGTGTATGTATGTATGTGTGTATGTATATGTATGTGTATATACAGTATGTAGATATATATATGTATGTATATATATATATACACATATATAAATATGACAACAACACTCATCACTCACAACAGTGACAAAACAATTACATTGACAATCATGTTACGTTATTTTCAAAATGTTTCCTTTTCTTTTTCATTGCTTCTTTAACACACTACTTCTCGCTCTTGGCTTGGTATTTTACTAGTCAATAATAAACACAATTCTTTTCTCCAATACAAATCAATATAAATAGCCCTTAAGCTCAGTGTTCTGTGAAAAGGCTGTGGAAGATAGATAGATAGATAGATAGATAGATAGATAGATAGATAGATAGATAGATAGATAGATAGATAGATAGATAGATAGATAGATACTTTATTAATCCCAAGGGGAAATTCACAAATGGCAAAAGAATGAGGGAAAATAGAATAATTTCAGCAAATACCAAGTGGAGGCAAAGAAAAACATACTATTTGTTGGTTTCAACAGTGGTATAAACAACAAAAAGAAGTTGATCAATTGACATAGCGTGTCGGAGAAACTTGAAAGCTCACGTTCACAAAGTCGCACAGTGCCCGAAATAAAAAAGAAGTCACATATCAAAGTCGCCATGAAAAGGTGAGTCGTAGCCCACCATCTGAGTGTCATATGAAAGCTTATTAGTGTACAGAGAAAAAAGGCACACAGTGGGAAAAAAGCATGAAATGGCAACTTTAATCACATAGTTTATTTTGTCATTAAAGTAGAACATCATAAACTTCATCTTAAAATCATTTAATTTACTAGTTTCTCAAATCCCATGGTAACTAAAGTAGCATGTTAAATGCTTTGTTTTGTATTTGATCTTCTATGTGCTCTATGTGTGTGAATCACTACGTGCTTCTGGGCTTTCTCTTCCTCCGACAGGACACAGAATCCATTACATTTGTAATATTACAGCTCTCTGAATAATTACAATAGTGAGATGTATACGTGATATCATTTTCATGATGATAGGAGTTAATGCATGTTATTAAACATAAGAACATGATGGCGCAGTGATTATTCATGTCTCACACAAGATACTGCTGCGCCATGCGTGACCTTCAATGAAATACTTTATTACAGAAGTACTGTCTTTTTCAAACATACTAACCTCCAATTCCTGTCCTTCCTTTACTTTCTCCAAATACCCAATCGCCAAACAATCAGCTCTGTAATAGACGTTAAGCCATCTGTAAGCTTACAACGACGATTCTTCAAAACTTTTAAGGAATATTAAAATATCTTCATAGTACATGTTTAATTATTCTATCCGTCTATCCTTCCAGTGTCGCGCCAGACTCAGTAAATATACAGTGCAAGGCAGGGACAATATGTGAACCTGCTAGCGCTGCGGCACCGTGTCCTCATATGTTTAATTATTAACAATACAGATTATTTAAATGAAGTTAAAGTTTTATCTGTATAATATAATCAACATATTTTGCTGCATTTCATCTTAAAAATGATATCGTCATCATATGTAAATACACGCTTTATGAAGAGGTGCAGGTTGTGCAATATTATAACTGTAGTGCAAGTTTACAGTGAGGTGATTGTACTTATAAGTACAAACAGTTCTACAAGGAGCACTTGATTGAGTGCATTTATAGTTCTTGGTATGAAACTTTTTCTGAACCGCGAGGTTCGTACAGGAAAGGCTTTGAAACGTTTTGCCGTGGCTGAGGCAGCGTGTGCTTGATGCTGTATATCGATAATTCTCTTTCCGATCAGCTGCTGCTGTGATTCACACTCAGATAAAGTGATATAAATACTCTGAGTGGTGAGAGTAATATGGGTAAAGATGATCCGCTGTGGCAACCCTTAAAGGGAGCAGCTGAAAGAAGGAAAAGAAGAAGAAGAAGGTTCAGTGAGAGTAACAATGCCAAAGCAGTTATGGTATTTGGAATACTATGGCCATTCCCTGGCCCATTATATTTTTACAGGTTAATTACAATCAGATGCATTACACTAATAAACAATATGCGGTTAGATTCAGTGTATTTATAAAACCACGTCAGGAATGTGGTTCTAAGAAATAAAGAGTAACCACACAGGAACAGTAGCACATGCTTTGACAGTGGATGCCGCCAGTCTGCAAAACCGAGTGGAGAACTTGCGTACGACAGGGTATGAGGCACCGTGGTGTGGAGGACTGCCGGCTTCCCATGCCGGTCTGCACCCCCAGGACGCCAGGAGGAGCTCTCCCGACAGCAGGATCGTGCCCCGAGTTCCAGCAGGGCCTTATGGACTATGTAGTGTTTTTACACAGCCCTGCTGGATACCTTGGGGACCACCGGGAGTCGCTGTAGGGGGCTCATGGCTCTCTTGTGCCCTATAACCCGGGAGTGCGTCCACGGTCATGTGACAGGAAGGAGCGGCGTGCTCCCAGGTTGAAGAAAAGGACTGTTTGCCCTGACCCGGAAGGAATAAGGAACTGTGGACTGTTGGGACAGAAACACCTCCGGGTCAGGGGCTATAAAAGGACGGTGCCTCAGTCCAGACACTGAGCTGTGCTGGGTGGGAGAGGAGCAAAGTGTCTGGGTGAGGAGGAGTGGTTAGTGTTTTTGTGAGTTACGTAGTTTAATTGGTTAATAAGTAGTGTGGAAGGTGCTTGGTGCACTCTGAAAAAGGAAAATAAAGAGTCCTGGGGCCTCATGTATAACGCCGTGCGTAGAACTCACACTATAACATGGCGTAAGCACAAAAGCCGAAATGTGCTTACGCACAGAAAAATCCAGATGCAGGAATCTGTGCGTACTCCAACTTCCACATTCTTCCGCTACATAAATCCCGATCAGCGTGAAAACTAACCCTCGTGCACGCGCATTATGTAACGCCCTAAATCCTCCCAGAATTACACCTATTCGAATATGCAAATCAATATAAATCGCCCTTAAGCACAGCCTTCTGTGAAAAGACAATGGGAAAAGCACGGGGAAATATAAGAATTTCAGCGAATACCAAGTGGAGGCAAAGGAAAAACATACTATTTGTTCAAATAAACCGTGGTATAATCAACAAAAGGAAGTTGATCGAGTGGCATAGCGTGTTGGAGAAACATGAAAGCTCACATCCACAAAATCGCACAGTGCCGGAAATAAAAAAGAAGTCACATATCAAAGTCGCCGTGAAAAGAAGAGTTGTAAGCCCACTGTCTGAGTGTCATATGAAAGCTTATTAGGGTACAGAGATAAAAGGCACACGGTGGGGAAAAAGCACGAAATGTCCACTTCAATCTCGACATTTCCACTTTAATCACGTAGTTTATTTTGTCATTAAAGTAGAACATCATAAAATTCATCTTAAAATTGTTTAATTAACCAGTTTCTAAAATCACATCGTAACTAAAGTAGCACGTTAAATGCTTTGTTTTGTATTTGATTTTCTATGTGCTCTATGTGTGTGAATCACTACTTGCTTCTTAAACCGGCTCTCTTCCTCCAACTGGACACAGAGTCCATTACATTCGTGATATTACAGTACTCTGAATAACTAAAATACTGAGATGTATACGTGATGTCATTTTCATGATGATAGGAGTTAAAGCACGTTATTAAACATGTTTCACTTCGATGAAATAATTTATTGCAGCAGTACTCAGGGGCGGCTCTAAGCTTGTGGTGGCACTGGGCAGAGGAAGAATCGGTGGCTCCTTCGCCCGCCAATGTCATGCACGGTGGATGGCCACGTATGTTGCAGACACTAGCCGCCTCGTGCTCATGACACAAGCATTTAACCTTTGCCGAAATTTGTCGCTGCGTTTTTAGCTGTGTTGTTATTTTATCTTTCTGTTTTATATTCAATATATATTGGCGTAGCCGTCACTGCAGTCAGTGCTTTTCTTTCCCCAAGTAACCGATCACCATACAATCAGCTCTGTAATAGGCGTTAAGCCATCTGTAAGCTTAAGCCGATTCTTCAAAACGTTTAAAGAACATTGAAATATCTTCGTAGTACATGTGTAATTATTCTATCCTTAAAGACACTCACAGTGAAGAATATAGATTATTTAAATGAAGTAAAAGTTTTATCTGTATAATTTAACAAACATATTTTGCTGCATTTCACCTTTAAAATGATATTGTCATCATATGTAAATACGCGGTTTATAAAGTGGCCCAGGTTGTGAGATATTATAACTGTAGTACAAGTTTACAGTGGGGTGATTGTACTTATAAGTACAAACAGTTCTACAAGGAGCAATTGATTGGCTGCATTTAAAGTTCTTGGGATTAAACTGTTTTGAACCGCGAGGTCCGTACAGGAAAGGCTTTAAAACGTTTTGCAGTGGCTGAGACAGCGTGTCCATGAAACTGTATACTGATAATTCTCTTTACGATCAGCTGCTGCTGTGATTCACACTCAGATACAGTGATATAAATACTCCGAGTCGTGCAGTGAGAGAAATATGGAAAAAGATGATCCGCTGTGGCAACTCCTAACGGAGGAGCTAGAAGAAGAAGAAGAAGAAGGTGCAGTGAGAGTAACAACGCTAAAGCAGTTATGGTATTTAGAATACTATGGCTGTTCCCTGGACCATTATATTGTTACGAGTTAATTACAATCAGATGCATTACACTAATAAACAATATGCGGTTAGTTTCTGTGTATTTATAAAGCGTCATGAAAATAATGAGTAATCACACAAGAACAGTACCATTGCTTTGACGCTGGGTGCCGCCAGTTTGCAAAACTGAGCGGAGAACTTGCGTACGACAAGGTATGAGGTACCGTGGAAAAGTTCGTGGCTTTACGCCAAGTGTAGGTTTTATACATCGCGATTTGAACGTGGAAACGTTCTTACGCAATATTTCTGTGCGTACGCACTGTTTATACATGAGGCCCCTGGTCTGCAGAGGGAGAAAGAAAGACACATGTTAAGACATAGTGGCAGGTCCTGATGTGACTGTGGAATTAAAGCCATTCAGCTGTCCCCTATGCGCATGTGCATAACATCACATTATTATTTCAGTTCATTGTGAATTACACCCACTTATTGATAGAGCATATAAAATGTCTGATTTATACAGGCAAAAAAGTCTTTGAAATCCTATTGAGTAAAACTATTGTAAGGATTGTGTGGCACCCACATGCATTTAGATTTTTGTCATCACAAATCTTTAATATGCGAGCCAAAATGGAAATGTTTTTCCTCAAGTAATTTAATCTTAATCTTGACCAAGAAAAAATTTGCAAAGCCATGATGAAGAAAGAAATCAAACAGATTTTAAATCCACCGTCAGCCTCTCACAAACATGATATACGGGAAAGATAAATCAGAAGCATAGGAAAGATTCTAAACTCAATACTTAACCAGGAAACACATCATGAAAGTCTCTAAACAGTAATATGTGTAGTTGAATCAATCATCAATAACAGACCCCTCACCCAGTCATTTACTGTTACTGAAGACACAGTCTCCTGGACTCCTTTCTAAAAATGACCAGTACACTCGAAGACGTTGGAAGCAATTTCAATACATGGCTGATTTATTTTGGAAATGTTGGTCTGAAGAGTATTTGCCTGTACTTCAAAGACCTAAAAAATGTCTTACATTAAAAAGAAACTTTGAACTAGAGGACATTGTTTTAATAGTAAATGAAGCTTCACCCTGCAACTCCTGGATAATGGGTCAAGTCATCAAGACAATGCCAGACGCCAAAGACGCAGTCAGAAGAGTTAGTGTGCAAACCAAAAGCAGCACACTGGACAGACCTGTGAATAAAATGTACCTGCTACAAGAAACCGCTGACAACTAAAAAAAGAAAATGTAAAATGTTCTTTGCAGTTATTTGAAGTATAAGAATAGTTTGCGGCTCTTTTTGAAGTGAAATACTGTTCCTGCAGAAACAATTAGGGGCTGGAAAATGTAAGAGCAAATTTTAGAAAGTAATGTTAAAGTTAAATTATTGAAGTGTTTGCTTAATTTTAACAATAGAATATCATTTTCTTCCAGCTATTTAGAATATGGAATAGTCTTCTACCCCCCCTATAAGTTAACATGAAATTGAAGTTTCTTTACTTTATTTGTATAGAGTGAGAGGTAGAGAGGTTGGGAGCATGCTCTGATTACAGCGCGTTGCCGCACCCACCACACGACGAACCACCTGGATTGGGACCCGAGTGCAGCGGGTGACACCTCAGCACCACACTGGAACAGTGTGAGATTTTTTCCAGTGGATGGAGTGCCAATTCTGCCACCAACCCCTGAGTTTTCCCTACAAGTTGGAGGACCTGCTTGCAGAGCTGGATGCAGGTTAATGTTATACCGAGGACGAAGCAATTGCAGGTTAAGGGCCTTGCTCAAGGGCCTAACGGAGTAGAGCCACTTCTGGCGTTTACTGGATTCGACCTGGCCACCTTATCTGTATAACTGAGTGTTAATTAGGCCAGTTAGTAGTACTAGGTTGTTGTACCGTGTTAGCCATTATGAATGTAGAGAAAAGCCAAGCAAAATGACACCTTTTATTGGCTAACTAAAAAGATTACAATATGCAAGCTTTCGAGGCAACTCAGGCCCCTTCTGATTACATCTTGCCTGAAGAAGGGGCCTGAGTTGCCTCGAAAGCTTGCATATTGTAATCTTTTTAGTTAGCCAATAAAAGGTGTCATTTTGCTTGGCTTTTCTTAGGCCAGTTAGGAAATAGTCTTACTGCTAGCGTGGACTGTTAGATGTGCTTGCAAATAGGCCTTTTTAACAGTGTAAAAAGCACAAGATGGGAGATGCATGGAGGCATATGTATATTTATTGTGTTACACAAGAAACACTGTACATTGCTGTTCACACCGATCAATAAGTGCTCTCATCTGCTAGCCTTTACACAAACATTTTTCCATTTACTGGGTCTGTATTTGCAAGGAGCAGTTAAGTCAGTTTTGCTTTTAATTTTTAAGATGTGCCTTTTCTGAATAATTCTTTTTGTTAACCTGCAGGCTCATATTGTATGTTTTAAATAGCACAGTACTAAAGTCATTTAGTTTACTTGTTTAAGTGCTCAATTCATGTTCAGTGTTGCTGTTTGCTTATTAAAAATCTGCTGGGGTTTTTGAGTGTCATCTGTGTATTTTCCAAATGGTTTATATTTGCAAGGGTTTACAGTGTAATGTTAAAGTAAACAAAAAGACTATTTTTTCCAGGAAACAATGAGTAGAGCAGTCATTTTTATATCAGAGAAAGATAATTATAAATTTGTAACTACCTCAGCTCTACAGAGGATATAGATAGCCTAAGTCCAAATAGGCAATGAGCAGTATAAAATAATATATTTTCACCAACCTCAGTTACTATATAGAGGCTGTTTTACATTCCATGTCTTCTAATTTACATCCAAACACCCCATTTCTTTTCTTTTTTTTTTCGTTAGCTAAATCATGAGAGTTTGTGGACTGCCTGGTGTAAAAATTCTGTATACATGTGACATTATATTAGCAGGAAAGTAAAATGCATGTGCAACTGTTTTTTTTTGTACTAGTTTTTCTGTTAAGCTGGAATCATTCCAATGCACATTCTTCTCTTTTGATTTGCAACCTATATGCTGCTATGCAATCAATCAATGTCTCCTGAGTTTACATACTGTAAGTGACACAGCCAGGTTTGGAATTTTCACTGACAGTGAGTCTTTTTTAAACATAAAGTCCTAATTACAGTAGCTGTGTCTGAGTTATTATACTCCCAATGGACTCCTACCTCTAGTGACCAAATAGCCAAGATAATGCCAACATTAATTAAAGCTCATCTTAGACACTTTTTGATAGCAAACAACTCAACAGACATTTTCTTCTATCCCATCTCTTTTCGTCAGAAGCCTCAAACTGAAACCTTACATTTTAACTATTTAATTTGTGGAAGTCATGAAATCTTTTGATATCCCTACCATCTTACATTTCATTTTGGACAGGCTCTACATTTCACCACAGCCATAAATGTATGGTTTAATAAATACTGCAAGGAAGTGATTTCAGCTGGAAACCCTAACCTTGGCAGATAAAGAAGAAAGGGTAGTAATGGACTTGTCTATGAATGTTATAAAATGATTAGTAGTTCATTTCTATCCACAGAACAACATTTAGCTGTTTATTTCAGAAAGCACTGATGATAGAACAAGATACTCACAAAGAAACAGTAGTTACAAAGAGACTACAAAAAAGACAAGTTACTGTATCACTGTCTCAGAAAAGAAACTGTAGATGGTTTAAGAGAGAAAGTCTGCCCAAAACCAATGTTCCCAAATCAGTAAGGTTTGTGAGGATATCATAGTGTTACTGTATGTGTTGTGTGTGTCTCTCTAACGTACACATTTACCAAGGAGGTGTTTGCTAAAGGATGAACTCTTGTAGAAAGAGACAATGAGGTCTGCACAAAGCTGATTTGTGGATCAGTTTTTGGAACTGTATTTTGAACTTTTAAGTCAAAACATTTTTTGTATGAGAAAAAATAGTCCACATACAAAATTGTTATTTGACTTGGGAGAGAAACTATGTTGTTTAAAATGGAGTACTCCATGGTGGAACCAGCTTCCTAATCCAAAGGAAATCTCAAACACACCTCTAGCACTTTTTTGCATGGAGATACAAATTATGTATCAGTCAACACCAACCAAGTCACTACAACTACCCAGAAAGGGTAATAGATTCTGCTAATTCTTAGTGCAGCATTTGACCCTGTGTCAGACATGACATTCTACTCTCCAGAATGGAGAACATGCTGGGTATCTCTGGCACTGCCCTCCAGTGGTTTAAGTCCTATGTAACTTACAGGTAAATGTTTGTTAGTCTTGGCAACAGCAGATCCAGTTCAGCACACCTGTCACAAAAAGGGTTCCTCAGGGCTCTGTCCTCGACCCTCTACTCCTTTGTACCTACAGTGTATGCTTCCATTTGGCCATATCATTCCTAGCTAAGGACTGGGTTATCATTTTTATGCAGATGATACTCAACTCTGTTTCAATGTTTAAAGTGAAACTTCATCAGGGCTTTCTCAGCTTACAACTTTCCTCAGTGAAATTAAAACCTGGATGAAGAAGAATGTTTTAAAATTAAACTGCAATAAAACTGAACTCCCACAAATTGGCACTAAAGCTCAACTTAAGAAAATATTCTCATATTCAGTCACTCTTGATGGTGATCTCATCAGACCTTCTTCTGATGCAAGGAATCTTGGTATAATTTTTGATTCCTTCCTTTCCTACTCTACCCACATAAACCACATTAAGAAACTTTCTTACTTTCACCTCCTGTGAACATATCCTGTGTTTGCAGATTCATCTTGTTTTCTAATGCTGAGAAACTTGTCCTTTTGTTTATCACATCCCTCATCGATTATTGCAACTCCCTACTGGCAGGAGCTGCTTCTAATCTTATATCACAGCTCCAGTTTATTCAAAACTCTGCTGCAAGAGTCCTTACTCGAACCAACAACAGTGCTTCACCTTCACTGACTCCCTGTGTCTTACAGGATTGAGTAAAAAAATTATATTGATAAACTACAAATCTTTAAATGGTCTCACAGTGGACTACATCAGTGACCTTCTCCATTGCTGTTCTCCTGTTCACCAACTTAGGTCCTCTGATTCTGGTAATCTATGGGTGATTGGGCCTTCAGCTGTATAGCACCCAGACTTTGGAATGACCTCTTGAAATGAATTAGATCAGCTGACTCAATTAATTATTTTAAAAAAACAACTCAAAACTCATCTGCTCAGGAAGGCCTTTAACTTAACATTCTGCCCCTTTTTTTCAGTCTTCCTCTCTGTCCAGATGCTCAGGAATTCGTGTGTGTGTTATATCACAAATGATACTATTGTTCAGACTTTTCTTTTATCCTTGAATTTAGTATTTTACTCTGGGTTGTTGTTGTATTTTATTCTCTTAAATCTTTGTGTCCTGTATCTATATGCTTTAGAGTTCTATTCAGGAAATATTTGTATCCAATTTTACTTATGCCTGCTGTTTCTTTCTGAGACTCTGTGAAGCACTTTGAGCATGGGAAAGGTGCTATATAAATAAAATGTATTATTATTATTATTATTATAATAATAAAGGGACAAAGTGATTTTATAGTAAAGCAAAACCAATGTTCTGATAGCTTGTGATAACTGAATTTCCCATTTTGTTCTAAACTATAAGAGCTCATGTACAATGGAGAAGTGTGTAATGTTATGAGGATGAAAGCAGTACAGCCAAAATTTACAAAAAAAAAAACACAGATCCTGCACCTATGCCTCCTAAAATGTGTGTCTACTGTGAAAAGTATGGGGGGCCTTTGTACAGCAGGACTGGAATGTCCAAGCATTTGTGCAGGTGCTTTCAGTACTTTTCTTTGCAATTTGAAGTTGACATCTTCTGTTTGGCTGTGGGTGCAGTCTTGTTACAGATTTTTCCAGATATTGAAAAATTTGATCCTTGTGCATAACTTGTTTATAAAATGAATGCATTCACAGCAAAATGACAGCATGAGTAATCAGATATTGTTGGCCACTCTGTTGATTTCCGAGGAATGGTAGCATTGGCTTGAAGGTGCTGCATATCCTTTTGTCATGTACACTTATGCTAAATATTTAATACTGTTAAAATCTCCCTTGGTAAGCAAGGTAGTCTCTTTTCTTTAGTTGTTTTCTTTGTCATTTATTATCACTCTGTAGACAAAATTGGAAAAGTGGATGTTATTTCTTGTCAATTTGATTCTGATGAACTTGTAATCATCCTGCCTATGGAAAAAGTTTTAGTGGCTACAATAGTAGATCATCCAGAAGATTTCATTATTAGTTACTTCAGAGACTGTGATGACTCTTCATAATGCTCCGAAGATAAACTCTTTGCTCCAGAGTCCATTAGAGATTAGATTCTATTTAGGTCCCATTGTTTCCCCATTTTTGGTCATTCAGGCATAATAGGAACTACAGAGCTGATCTGGTGATTTTTGTTTTGTGGGAACACATGCAGTGTGATATAAGATAATTAAATTCTGGCTTGTAAACATTACAATCAAGTCAAGTCAAGCTCAGGTCTTCTGGTTAGTTTTCTTTATTCAATTCCCCCTCCCACTCATCCATGGAAAGATGTTATTACAGTCTCAAGGGTTTATTACAATCATAGTCATACTAGATTGCTTTCTAAGTGTATAAGGAATTGCTGGATATTTTTATTAAGGAAATATTCCATTTACATTGTATCCCCAAGTCAATAATTTCTGATCATCTGCCTTGTTATTTGTCATTTTTGGTGCTACTTCTGTTCCAGAACTGCTTTTTCAGTAAAACATCCACTGGTTATCACCCAGAATCTAACTGCCAAACTGAGCAAGTAAATCAAAGTTTCTAGTAGTTTTTAAACTGCACAGTAAAATGTTTTTTGGATAACAAGAAAATAATTATGTTTTTGGCAAAATCTGTCTGTAGTGTATTATATCATTTTTCAATTACAATGTTGCTACGGTTGTGATCCTATTTGTCAAAACAAGGTATACCTGCGCCTCATAAAGGTCCGCTCCAACACAGTAGGCCTCATCACCTCAGGACGCCTCGCTCCAAACTCAACTGATTGACTTGCAGCCTACATAGACCCTCTAGGACAAAAGTTTTTAAACCCAGAAATATCAAAAAGAAACAGGGAAACACCCTGAAAAACCATATGGCCCAATAAAAGCAAACAAAACTTCTTGAATATGTAAATATTTATTCAGAAATTTTAAAAAATATTTTTAAAAAATTACATAAAAAAACAAGGTAGGCAAAAAATTGGGAAAACCAGATAAGTTTAGTTAAAAGGTAAACTAGAAAGCGAACAAAACTCAAAAATGAGAAACAAAAGACTACCATTTATTAGAAGTAGGGGTCAAAATCAGAAAAGCAATAAATCAAAATGAAAAGCCCAATTCACATCTATTTCACCTATAGCTTCTTAAATACCCAAGGGATGGTCCAATAACTTTACGTGCCGGATCTCTCCGCCCACCCAAGCATATAAGGAACATACCGCATTTACTCATGTACCATGCGCCCTCGTGTAAGACGCGCACCCTAATTTTTACAAAGAAAATCGCGAAAATCGTTTTGCCCCATTTACGACGCGCATTGTGATTGTATAGGAAGCGTTTAGAGAGAGAGAGTGCGAGCGAGAAAGAGCACGAGCAAGCGAGATAGAGCGCAAGTACGTGATCAAGCGAGAGAGAGAGAGAGAGAGAGCGCGAGTGTGCGAGCAAGCGAGAGAGAGAGAGAGAGCGCAAGTGCACATGCAAACAAGAGAGAGAGAGAGCGCGAGCAAGCTAGTAAGCAAGAGAGAGAGTGCGAGTGAGCGAGCAAGCGAGAGAGAGAGAGAGAGACAGAGTGCGAGTGTGCGAGCAAGAGAGAGAGCGCGAGCAAGCGAGCGAGCCCAAGCAGAATTACATTTCCTCATGTATGACGCACACCTAATGCTAATTTCCGGGAAAAAATGTGCGCGTGGTACACACATAAATACGGTATATATCAACCTAGAAATCTATCCTTATACTTAAACACAAAATGAATAAGCTAAACATTCATCAATACGCAATAAATACTACAGAAAACGCAATCAATACAATTTATATTCATAAAAATAGAAAAAATTAAAACAAACACACATTTCATTTAGAAATGAAACCCTGACTGTGTCATAACAGCTGTATCACCACCTGTATAGGCTTAACGTTTATGGCAGAACAGAAGGTAATCCTAGAAACATGAGACATCCGCATGAAGATGAAAGTTTTTTCCAAGATATTGTCCTATAATTAATTTTGAGGCTGTTACCTGTTGATTGGATCTGCCTGATCATTTTAAACTTCATCCTACATTTTATGCTTCCACATTAAAACCAATATATTGTAGTCCAAATTGAATGAGAAGTTCTACTGCCCCTCCTGTGGATGTGGATGGTAGCAAGAATATGAGATACAAAAGATGCTGCATTCTCTCCAACACGGTGCCTCAATGTATTCATTAGTTTACTGGTAGGGCGATGACCCTGAAACATATTTCTGGGTCTAATCTTGAAATGTTCGTGGCCCTGATTTTTACTGAGATGCCTGATGGGTGCAATCATAATCTATGCCTTAGTAGAGATATTTTGCCATTTTGTAAATATTTGAACTTGTGCGATTATTTTTCCATGCATTATTTACAGTTTAAAGTCTATATCTGGATGAATTCATTTTTTTCACTGTTTTCTGATGTTTTCACACTGCCATTTTGTGTTTTCCTTTTTGGATATGATTACCACAATTTCCCTCGCTAGAAGCTACAGCTGTTTTGTTGCTAGCAATGACATAGCATTGTGGTTATTTTATCATTAAGTTGGCAACATGTCGCATTTTAAAGATTGTAAAATTCTATTCATAGTGTCCAAGTTTCTTTACTAAAAATACTTTGTACAATAGCAAATATTTAAGGAAAGGATCATACAGCAGTTAAGAATCTTTTAGTTCTATTTTCAATCTTTGGTTAAACTGAACAGAGTGGTAACTCTGAGACTAGGGATCTGCACCAGCAGTCAGAAGGCTGCCAGTTTGAATCCTGTAAATGTCAGAAGTGATTCCACTCCATTGGGCAGTTGAGTAAGGCCCTTAACCTGCAATTGCTCCATCCTGGGTATGATGTTAACTCACACCCAGCCCTGCAAGCAGGCCCTCCAACTTGCAGGAAAACTTGGGGATGGTGGCAGAATTGGCACTCCAGCCACAGTAAAATCTCACACTGTTCCAGTGTGGTGATGAGGTGTTACCTGCTGCAAGGCTGCACTCAGGTTTTAATTTGGGATCCTGTGGTGGTTCATTGTGTGGTGGGTGCATGCTACCAGCCTTCTCCTTCATTTAATATATTTTACTTTGATTATCTTAGTATCTGACTTTGTTTTATGGTTTTTTTTTGTTCCAATTACCTGTCCAGTTACGTATTTCAGTCCTTCGGGATGAACACACTGCCATCTCAGAACACATCAATTCTTTAACAAAGATAATGCAACTACTACAATAATGGGTCTATGTAGTTAGAAGACAGATAATTCTTGTAGCAGTTTATCTGAGAAATGCTGAGAAGACCTGCTTCTTGTGATCGCAATGTACATTTGAATGTACAGTGGTACCTTGAGATATGAGTGCCCCCACGTACAAGTTTTTGGAGATACGGGCCGTCACTAGGTCGATTTTTTGCCTTGAGTTACAAGCCAAAATTCGAAATATGAGCCATCAAAGAGCTTGTCACTGCACATTCAGAGGAACTGATGACAGAGGAGTTTACGGAACTACAGATGCAGCAACATACGGAGGTTCTGCAGGAGATTGGTATCGTGGAGGAGGTTAACTCTTAAAGTGAGATAAAGGAAGTGTTGGCAATGTGGGAAAAAGTTTTGTAGTTTAAAGAAAAGAAACACCCTGAAAAAGTTACAACTGATCATGCAGCGGCGCTATTTAATGACTCTTGCCTAACATTTGACTTTATTAAAAAGAAGCCCTGAAAAAGTTACAACTGATCGTGCAGCAGCGCTAGTTAATGATACTTGCCTAACACTTGACTTTATTGAAAAGAAACACCTTGAAAAAGTTGCAACTGATCGTGCAGCGGCGCTATTTAATGACACTTGTCTAACTCATTTCAGAAACATTTTAAAGGGGAGGACTAAACAAAGCTCTTGGACAGGTTTCTATTGAAACTCCCTGCAAATGAAAGTGACAAAAGCATGGCAAAAAGAAAAAACTAGTGAAGAAGAAGATTAAGTTAAGCAAAAGTGAAGTGAAAAAAAAAACCATTACAATAAGCTAATCAGCTTCACCAACATCTCTTTATTTCATTAGATTCTCTTTTATGTATTAGGTTTTATTTTGTTTGTATACAATATTTGTTCATTATAAGTACATTTTTCATATGTTAAAAACATTTAACAAAAAATTGGGGTGGTTTTTTGGGGGTTGGCACGAATTAATCTCATTTCAATTAATTTCAATGGGGAAAATTGATTTGAGATATGAGCATTTTGACAAGCTCGGTCACGGCATGAATTAAACTCGTATCTCAAGGTATCACTGTATAGGTCTTTCTAGGTTCTACAAGTTAAAACATGTTACACATGTAAAGGGGCATACGTTAGATCTTGTTTTGTCATATGGTTTAGATCTGTCTGACATTGAGATATACAACACGGGTATATCAGACCATTTTGCGGTTTTGTTTACTGTCACGCTGCCATTCTCCCACGTTAAACCCCGTGCACCTGCTCTACGTGTGCGCGTCATTAACTCTTCAACTGCCGCTCGATTCTCTACTGCTTTTAACGATTCTGAGCTCTGTACCAGTGCATATCGTGGTGATCTCAACACGGATGAACTGTTTGAACTGTTTAACTCTACATGTTCTAGTATTCTGGACTCAGTAGCTCCTATGAGGATTAAACGCTCCAAACCAGTGACTGAACCGTGGTTGAATGAGACCACACGCGCTCTCAGACGCTCTTGTAGGCGAGCTGAGAGAAAGTGGAAGAAGGACAATCTTCAAGTCTCACTGGACATCTTTAAAAGCAGTCTTCAGGACTATCAGGGAGCAGTTAGGACAGCGAAATCACAACACTTTTCAGAGGTTGTGTCAAATAACAGTCAAAAACCACATGTTCTTTTTAATACTCTGAATAATTTAATTAATCCTTCAGATTCTGCTGTTATTGAACCTTCACCTACACTCTGTGAGCAATTTCTTAACTTTTTTAAAGATAAAATTGCAAATATCAGATATGTACCATCAACCACGGGTTTAGACCCCTCTACTTCGTTTATATGCCAAGCTGTCTTTCATCAGTTTGAACCAGTCTCTCTCTCCACCTTAAGTGAAATAGTTAAGCATCTGCGGCCATCCTGTTGTCTTCTTGACACCATTCCATCACGTCTTTGTAAGGATGTGTTTAGTTCCATCGGGCCACATGTTGTTGACCTAATTAATTCATCTTTGATGTCTGGCTGTGTTCCAGCTGCGTTTAAACATGCTGTAGTACAACCGCTGATCAAAAAGAACAACCTGGATCACTCAGTTCTCTCTAACTTTAGGCCCATTTCTAAACTCCCTTTTTTATCAAAAGTTTTAGAAAAGGTTGTTTATAACCAATTACAGGCATATCTTGATTTTAACGGGATTTCTGAAAAATTTCAGTCTGGTTTTAAGCCACGACACAGCACTGAAACTGCTCTCCTAAGAGTGCTTAACGATTTGCTTTAGCTGCTGACTCTGGTAATTCTGCCATTCTGGTTTTATTGGATCTGACTGCAGCGTTTGATACAGTAGACCATAGTATCTTGCTGTCACGCCTTGAGACGTGTTGGAATTAAAGGTTCTGTTCTTAAATGGTTCCAATCTTATTTGTCAGGCAGGAGCTTCTCAGTCCATTTAGGGAAGTACTCATCTTCAGTGTCTTCTCTTGGCTGTGGGATACCCCAGGGTTCCATTTTGGGGCCAATCCTCTTTTCATTGTACATGCTTCCATTGGGGTCTATTTTTAGAAAGCATAAAATCGCCTTCCACTGCTTTGCTGATGATCTTCAAATCTATCTATCTATTCCAGCAAATAGTCACCCAGCTATTCAGACCTTGTTGAACTGTCTCCGAGATGTTCAAACATGGTTGGAGATAAACTTTCTCAGTCTGAACAAAAGCAAAACTGAAATTATTGCTTTTGGAAAGTCCAATGCCCTCAGCGGGTACGACAGTGTTATTGGAACTCTGGCATCTTTTTCTCATCAGTCTGCCAGAAATTTGGGGGTAATTTTTGACTCTGCTTTTAAGTTGGATAAACAGATCAGCGCAGTTGTAAGGTCCAGCTTTTTTCAACTTAGACTACTTAGTAAAATCAAGCACTACATTCCTCATGAACAGTTTGAGACAGTAATTCATGCTTTTGTTACATCACGCCTTGACTACTGTAACTCATTATACATAGGTCTCAGTCAGGCACAAATTCAGAGGCTGCAAGCCGTTCAAAATGCAGCAGCCGCCTTCTGACAGGGAAGAAAAGCGTGACCATATAACGCCTATACTGGCCTCCTTCACTGGCTTCCTGTTCATTTCAGGATCCAGTTTAAAATATTACTGCTTGTTTTTAAAAGCTTAAATGACTTGGCACCTGTCTACTTGTCGGAGCTTCTTGTTCCGTATTCTTCTGTCAGAACCTTGCGATTCTCTGATCTTCAGTTACTCCATATCCCCAGAATAAAGCTTAAAACCAGAGGAGGCAGAGCATTTTCGGTAATAGCCCCCAGTTTGTGGAACAGCCTCCCCTTGCAGTTGAGAGTGGCCCAGAATCTTACTCGTTTTAAAACCCTGCTTAAGACACATCTGTTTTCATGTGCATTTAATTCCTCTTGATTTTATGTAGTTGGTTTCATCTTATTTATTATTATTATAATATTATTATTATTATTATTATTATTACTTATTTTGTTTTGATTTTATTGATCGGTATAGTATAGTAGTGTGCAATGTATATTGAGTATATATGCGCTGTGTAGTACCTGCTAACCTTTTTGTCTTTTAGTTGTACAGCACTTTGGTCAATGAAAGCTGTTTAAAGGTGCTTAATAAATAAATAAATAAAAGTGGGGCAAAGTAATATATTATCACGCTTGGGTCACAGAGTTGCACATATACACAGGAGATTCTAGAGACAGAAACTTTATTCAAACACTTCAAACTAACATAATTCTCTTTCAGGAGTGATTCAAGGTCCATGTGTGTCCAGAGGGCACAGCTCCGTCTCTCAATTAAAAGAATAGAAAATCTTCCTCTTCATAGGGGTGCCCCTTGGGAGCAGGAGCCCCAACAGGAGCAAAGGATGTCTGCAGGACATGAGAGACAAGGCAGTGAGACAAAAGGGCAGCTGCTGTACAGGCTTTTAAACATTCGAAGCACCGTACAAGATGCAGATTATACGGCACGGAAACAGCATCAGGCCAGCAGCTGATTTAGCAAAGAGGAGGTAACAAACTGTATTTGTTTCCAATTGAATCACCGTTTAAGAGGGTGTTTTGGAGGAGTGACCACGTCTCCTTATATTGAAAGGAGGGGTTTAAATTTGTCTTTTACTTAGTCATCTTAATTCTTCAAGATATGACTTTTGTTGCTATACTTTTTCTAACATTAAGGCCCTTCCCAATCAACTAGTTCCTGCTGAGCACAAAAGTAAATACCATAAAGCTAGGGACAAAAAGAACCTAAATCCTTTTACAAGAAAAAATGGCGGCTATGATGTCATACACTTAGACAACAAGCCACATCCCCTTCCTATGACGTGGCAACATCTGCTGTGTAATGTTACACTTTTCTGGATTGCAGAAATCAAAAATAAATTATCAGCAAAACACAGATAAGAGAAAAGAAAGAATTAAACGATAATATCACACACAACAGTGTAAAATACTCTCAACAGGCTGCAGAATTTCACAATATGCACAAAGTGTGATGTTTTCCTTTCTCCTAGCCTCCTTTGTCTCTTTTATAAAAGTTTTTGAGCAGTAGTGTTTGAGGTTCTACAGCCAGTTTAAAAGCATTTTAGACTATCTTTAGGTAATTCAGATGCTTAACTTTGATAGGTTCCATTTTTGAAAATGATGGTCCTTATAGAATTCTCAAATAAAGCCACTTGTGAGCATACATTGGCAGAGCGGCTTTAGGATCCATAGCCAGCTATAAGAGATGGTAATCCAGAATATGAAGAAAGGAGAAGCATGTATTACCTAGTGTAGGTAAGGATGGTTAGAGAAGCCATGCACTTGAAGCAGGCTTACTTTAGACACCTGAGCAATCGGAATGCAGACCTCCAGAAGGTGCAGTATAGAACTGGGGGTCTATGAGTGCACATTGACACTTTACTTCTGCTTGTGTTCTGGCTTTGTGGGTTTCTTTTGCTAAAGTGCTGTGCTGTTCTTGTGTTCGTTAAGTGAGTTTTTCTTGGTTCATGAAACCTTTTGTTTTTTCTCTTTTACTAAGGTTAATGTTAAGGACATATAAAGAATTATTACAAATCATCAATGTTCACTTTATAGTTTCTCTGTCTCTATAATACTTGAAGACTGATGAAGACTAATGAAAGTGATAATTCATTAAAATTACAATATGAAAACATTAGCTTTTATAAACAAAAAGGTCTTTGATAACCCTGATCATACCCCACTGCCCAGATAAAATGATAAATCAGGAAGCAAACAACAGAAAAGTCTAAAATCTAAAGATTATTCTAGAGACTGAACTCAACAACCTAGATTCATGAAACACTGCCGCATTTTGTGGAACAGCTGGTTGAATTCCCATTAAGTAACTTTTATTGTTTCTAAATTCAGAACATATAATACACCCTACGCCAATGCAAGGTAGAATCTGAAATAGGTTCTTTCAGTGGATGTAAATTAGGTACTGAGTTGGCATAATAACAATAGCAATCACATCAACATGATCACTCAGTATAGATAGGTTTATCCAGGATAATTATACATTGACTCAATAAGACATATCACAAATTCATAAGAAGCTGATCTGAATTTTGCATGTCAGTCAACAGATGATGTAAAACGCATTACGCCACATTTTAAAATGAGTGAATTTAGAAGACTTAAGTGATTTGCTGTTAAACCGTGACATATATACAGTGCTTTCAAATCTGTAAGCCCAGCAGGTCACTCAGCATGTTTGATACTCCATTAGCAGTAAATGTATCTATTTTTTGGGGGGTCAAAGGACTGATTCCATGGAAAACATGGACCACAAAAAAGTGCTCTCTTTTTGCAGTTGTAAAAAAGGAAATAAATCTTGGTGCGGTCAAAGCTGTCACTGCTAATTAATTGGACAGCCTTATTCCAATTTTCACATGTTAGCACAAAACTAATGTCTTGGTGCAAATTTCCCACAACATATATAATTTTATTAGCTGTGTGGTTTGAGTAACACCTGGGTGTTATATTATATACTCTCTCTCTGGTTATTTTTATATATTTTAAGCCCTTATAAATTCTCCCTCACTCTTATAAACATTTCCAGCGCAGTCATACAGCATAAACCCTTTATATTCTCTTAGATATTAGGTAAGATTTGATGAAATTACAGTATGTATGTAAACACACTGTTTATATACAGTAAAACCTAAATGTCATTTTAAAGATATCGAGCGTCTCCGATATCACATATGTTACAGTCATTATGATAGACAGGCCACCAGCAATAAATACGTACAATGCAAGAAAAACTGCATACAGTAAAATGTGTGTACAGTTACACTAAACATATGTACATGTACTAAGTACGTAGAAAATTAGTTATGGGTACTCACCAATAATGACACGACGACTTGTCCAATAATGCGTTACAGCTCTTCTAAAGGAGCCTCTTTAGGCGACTGTGTAGCACTACTGTTGTCGTCTGGAGTTTCTTCTTCCACTGAAGGCGTAATAGGCGGTGTTTTGCGGGTAAGGAACATCGTGTTAGGCAGTTGCTGGTGCTGCTTTTTCATTTGTGTAAGGAGATTTTTATACACGTCCATGGCGTCGTCAAGATTATTTCTAAATTGTAAAGAACAAATCATTTGCGGGTCTCATTCTTCAACCAATATCTGGAGATCTTTTGCCATTCGTAGAATGGTCACGAGACGCTCAAGAGTTAGGCCGGCATCTTCTTCCTGTGCTGGGTCCTCTTGTTCCTTATCTTTCTCGCTCACTAATTTGGTCATCTTGGCCAAATCTTCGTCGCTCAGCGTCTCGGAGTGGGCATCGAGCAGCTCATTGATGAAACTTAACTCATTACACAGCAAAACACATTGATGCTGAATGAGTGAGAAGAGATTTCCTGGTTAACGTAAAGTGGAATTGAATTCTGTGCTCTGTTGCTGAGCCAATCAGCACCCAGGAATTTAACCGCATGATCTGATTGGGTAGCTTCTCAGCCATCCGCCAATAGCGTCCCTTGTATGAAATCAACTGGGCAAATCAACTGAGGAAGCATGTACCAGAAGTAAAAAGAGCAATTGTCCGCAGAAACCCACGAACCAGTGAAAAATCTGCGATATATATTTACATATGCTTACATATAAAATCCGCGATAGAGTGAAGCTGCGCAAGTCGAAGCGCAATATAGCGAGGGATTACTGTATGTGTATATATATATATATATATTGTGGAGCCGACCCGGACACAGACAGGCGGACATGTTGTTTGTCACCACCACACGTTTTTATTTACAATATTTACAAATATACATGTCACTCAGACACCGAATAAAGTCCAGTGCACACTCACAAACCCTAAACACACACAGTCCTGGCCTCACAATGCCTTTCTTCGGGCCGCCTCCACACTCTCTCTCGTGCCTCGTCCATCTTCCACCCGACTCCAGCCTTGAATGAAGGAAGACGGCCCCTTTTATATTCTCCCGGATGAGTTCCAGGTGATTCCCGACACTCCTTCATTGGCCACGCCCCAGCGTGGCAGAAGTGTCGGCTGTTCTCCTGGCAGCTCTCCGGACGCCCTTTTAATTCTTCTCCCCAGCACTTCCTGGTGTGGCGGAAGTGCTGAGAACAGGTCCCCAAGGCATTGGGGCGCCTCCTGGCAGTGACCTACAGGGTGGGGCCCACATGCCCTCAACCCATGGCCCCCAGAGCAACCAGGAAGGCAGCCCCCACGTGATCCAGGGTGGGCGTAGACCCACATCCGGTCCCTCACGGCGTCCCGGCCAGGTTGTTGCCCCTGACATCTGACCTACAACTTACGAATGAAGCCGCAGATGTGACACATGCGCCTCATTAACTGCCGTTCTGTCATCTTTGGCCTGGGGATGCTGCAAGCAGTGGCTGGAGAGGGGCGATTTCGCTGCTCGCGCAGTCACCTGGGCCACAACTATCGCTTATGTGCAGGAAAGAGGCTTAATGGGGCGGTTCGATGTCCGCCCACTATGCCGCTGCAGCTACTGCTCCTGACTAGATGCAGGCTGGATGGAACGGTGGGGAGCATTTCAATGCCCGCCCACTACACACTGTTGCCCCTGTTTTTGGTGGGCGGCTGGTAATGCTGCAAGCGGTGACCCGGTTGTGGCTGAACGGAGGCCATTCAGGGTGAACAGGGCAGTGGGAGGGTAGCATTGTAATGTGCTTCGGGTGGCTGCCTGTTGAATGGGGGCAGTGGTGGGCGATTCACTACACGCCTTTGGCCGCACTGTGCTCATTCTCGAGGGGTGGACGCACGCTGCAAACTGTAATGGAGGTGACTGTGTGGTGGGTGGGTGGTGAACCCTCGCTACTCCCATTCAATCTCAATAGCAGGCCTGTTTGTACTGTTACATACTGTACATAGCAGTAAGTTGTCTCTTGTCAGTACACCAGACGTGCTGACGAGGGATGCCTGCCTGCTGTGATAGCGTGTACAGTGCTGTGCAGAAGAGCTCATCTTAACCTTTTGTTTTCACTCTTCAAGAATGTCTCTGAAACACAAATCCGATGCAAGTGCTGGTAATACAGTAAAAAAGAGAAAATCCATCACCATTGAAAATAAAGTAGAAATAATAAAAAAGTCAGAGAGAGGTGAAACTCCATCATTCATTGGATTAGCTCTTGGTTAGAGTTGGTCAACAATAGCATTTATTAAAATAATATACCTGTTCCGACTTACATACGAATTCAACTTATGTACAAACCTACAGCCCCTATCTCGTACATAACCCAGGGACTGCCTGTGTATATATATATATATATATATATATATATATATATATATATATATATATATATTGTAAGGACCGAGAGAGACAGTAGCAAGGGTTGGGGTTTTCCGGCCCGTATATTGTACACAAAAAAACAGGTCAAAATTATAAACAAACAGTTCATAATGCGCGCCGACTCCTGGCGTCGCGGCCATTTATTGGGGAGGAGCGGAAGTGGAGGAATGTCGGGAAGGACCGCAAGGGAGGATGGGAAGGATGGCGTCAGGGCAAGATGGCGGAGGAAGGGCGGAAGTATCGCACTGCGGTCATCCATGCCTATGGTGCAGGGCGGTCTTTTTCCTATGAGGAAGCAGAGGGAGAAAGTTAATACCCCACCATTCCCTGGCGAGTGGTTTCCCAGGTGCTGTCGAATCAATCCGCGGCCTCCTACTGCGCGTGCGTGACACGATCCCCCTTAGCCCAGGACCGTCAGGTCGGGCGGACCTAACGAGAGGTCGTGAATACGAGAGAGGGCATCGGCATTGGCCTGAAGGGTGCCCGCCGATAAGTGACAGTGAACTTATACGGCTGTAAGTCCAGGAACCACCTGGTGACCCAGCGGATTCGACTCTTTGTGCAGGGACATCCACTGAAGTGCAGCGTGATCAGTCACCAGAGCGAATTCGCGACCCAGCAGGTAGTACGGAGGTGGGTCACTGCCCACTTAATGGCCAAGGCCTCCCTCTCCACTGCAGCGTGCGGGTCTCCCGGTCCATCAGTTTCCGGCTAAGGTACATCACAGGGTGCTCGACACCATCGGCGCTTTGGCTCAGCACGGCACCCAGGCCTGTGTCCGGCGTCGGTCTGGAGAATAAGCGGGAGCCCAAAATGGGCGTCCGTAACACAGGTGCCGGCGTTAGGGCCTTCTTTAGGTCACTGAGCGCGTGTTCTGCTTTGTCGGTCCACACCACGTATAGGGGCGCCCTTTTTGTCAGGTCAGTCAAGGGTGCTGCTCTTTCGGAGAAGCGGGAACAAACCGGCGGTAGTAACCCGCAAGCCCCAAGAAAGCCTGCACCTGTTTCTTGGTACTCGGACGGGGCCATTCTAAGATGTCTTTAACTTTGGAGCTCTGTGGCGCACCTGTCCTTGTCCCACGAGGTAGCCTAAATATTTGGCCTCCTTTAATCCAAAAACACTTCCGGGGTTTATGCGGAGGCGGCTTTAGCCAGTGTTAGGAGGACAGCTGCGACCTGCAGTAGATGCTCCTCCCAGGTGCGGAATAGATGACAAGCGTCATCCAGGTAAGCGGCGCTATAGGACTGGTGGGCTTCAGCACTCTATCTACCAGGCGTTGGAAGGTCGCGGGCCCGTGCAGCCCAAATGGGAGGACCTTGTACTGCCAGTGCCCGCTAGGGGTGCTAAAGGCCGTTTTCTCCTTTGCGGATGCCGTTAAAGGAATTTGCCAATACCCTTTTGTCATGTCAAGGGTAGTCAGATATCGAGCCGTACCCAGCCGCTCAAGGAGGTCGTCAATGCGGGGCATGGGGTAGGCATCGAACTTGGAGATCTGATTCAGGCGTCTAAAGTCATTACAGAACCTCCAGGAGCCGTCTGGCTTGGAGGCGAGGACAATAGGGCTGGACCAGGGACTATGGCTCTCTTCAATTATGTCCATGTCAACATCGTTTCACCTCCAGTTCGACCTCTCGGCGTTTTGCCTCCGGAGTCGGTAGGGCCTCTCGGACGATTACCCGGGCTCCGTGACTATATCGTGCTCAATCAGCGGTCCGGCGGGTGACTCGCTCACTACCTCGGGGATGGCTCGGGTGTTTGGGCTAACTCCTGCCGCTGCTTGGGGTCAGCTCTTCGCCGAGGTTAAGGGCAGTTGTGCTTGCGAAAGGGAGAGTGACCTACGGGGCTGGGAGCTCCTCTCTATCTCTCAGGGCTTTAACAGGTTGACATGATAGATCCTCTCACTTTCGATTCGGCGGATTGGGCTGTTTTACCAAATAGTCGGCGAGTCCTTTCTCTCCTTAACCTCGTAAGGCCCTTGCCAGTGGCGAGCAGCTCGAGTGGGAGGTGGGGCGAGCACCATAACTTCGGTCCCAGGCGGAACTCCCTGAGGGCGGAGTTGCGGTTGTAACACGGGCCTGCGCTGCTTGCGCCGAGTCCGTGCTCTTTTAGGAGGGGCCTGATCTTTGTGAGTGGTCGGCGCGGTTGCGCACGTACTCAAAATATTAGAGGAGGGAAGAGCCTCGGCCTCCCAGCCTTCTTTTAGGATGTCGAGGATTCCCCGGGGTTGTCGCCCGTATAGTAATTCAAAAGGGGGAAAAGCCGTAGAGGCCTGGGGTACCTCCCGGTAGGCAAAAAGCACGAGCGGGAGGAGCTGGTCCCAGTTCCTGCCGTCAGCGCTGACTACCTTGCGGAGCATCTGCTTAAGCGTCTGATTAAATCGTTCGACCAACCCGTCAGTTTGCGGGTGATAGACTGGCGCTTTCAGGTGCTTTATCTGCAGTAATTTGGCCACCTCCTTGAGCGTATCCGAAGTGAAGGCGTACCCTGGTCGTGAGGACCTCCTTGGGTATGCCCAGCGTGAAACAAGTTAACCAGTTCCGTCGCGATGCTTTTAGTATTAGCGGGCGCGGGGAACCGCCTCTGGGTACCGGGTGGCATAGTCCACCATGACTAGGATATACTTGTGGCCACGGGTTGAGGGCTCCAGGGTCCCACCAAATCGACCCCTATCCTTTCAAAGGGATGTCCACGAGGGAATAGGGACTAGAGAGCACGGTCCCTCCTAGGAATCTGGCGGGTCTGGCACTCGGACAGGATTGACAGAACCGCCGGACCTCCTCATTGATCCCAGGCCAGTAAAAGCGGGCTTAATCCTCTCCAGTGTTTTTGGCCCGAGGTGGCCTAGGAGGTGAGCATGTGCCAACTTCGCATATCTCCGCCCGGAAGGTGCAGCGGAATTAGCAACAACTTCCGCACCTCGCCCTCATGGGTAGCCACTTTCGGTACAACAGATCATTCTCAAGGACAAAGAAGGGTTCCGGTGTGGATCCGTCCGCTGTCGAGCTGTTAGGCAGAACAATCGCATTCGGGCAAAGCGCGGGAGTCATCATTCCACTGCTCCCTCTTAAAGGAGGCGGCGTGGACGAAATTGATGGTCCAGGCGCGAGAGGGTCTTGGGGCCTGGGCCGGGAGAGTTCCTGGCTAGTCCCTTCTCGGCGGAATCTTCGGGTCAAGGTCCGTAGCCACGGAAGGTCCCCGAGACACCAGCGCCCATAGGGCCTGCCCTTGTGCGGCGTGGAGGCGCGGGAGGGTGCCTTTTCCCCTCATGACAAGATCCAGCGAGGCCCGGGGGCGGCGAATGGCTTACCGCTGATTCTTTTAGACCAGTCTTGTCCCAGGATCACTGGGAAGGGGGTCAGGTAACACAGCGACCGTCATTTGGATTGGTTCCCCTTCCAGGTAAGATAGCAGTGGCGGAGCGATATGACCTAGTCCCCCATGTACACAGGTAACCAACAAATGCTGCTTTAACCACTGTTGCGGTAAGGCAAGCGGCGAGCAACAATGGTAATGTTGCTGCGGAATCAAACAAAGCCACCACGGCGTGCCCATTTAGCAACACCACTCCCGTATTCCGGACTCGCCAAGGGATGCGGCGGGTACAATACCTCTCCGTGATGTCCAGCTGCAGTCCATAGGCTCCGGGCGATGTGATGGGGGCAGTTTGGCAGCAGGTGGCGGTCTCGCCACACTTGAAACAGCGGCGGACCCGGCCTCTCTTTGGCTCTGGCTGGCGCTTCTGCAGCGTCGAGGGCTTCGGGGTGGCCGCCCGTCCCTGCGGTTCCAGCGAGCAGGCTTTTCTGACCCCCAAGTGGAGGACCGCCAACTGGCGCTCCAGGGCGTCGAGGAGGCCCGACATGTTTGATAGGCGTGCCCCGGACCTGCTGGGCGGGGAACTGGGCATTGCATTGACCAGGCCTTCACAGGCCACCCGCTCGACCACTTTCCGCCCGTCGGGGCTCTCTGGCGTAGCCAGCGGCCCATCTTGCCCCAGAACTTCGAGCGCCTGGGGCGGCGGCACCGGGTCAAAGACCCAGTTCCGCCATTTGGCCGCCTGCTGGCCGGGCTAATGCCGTAGCGGGCCAATATTTGGGCTTGAGGAGGTCGTAATTAGCGGCCTCCTCCTCAGGGAGGTCATAATAGGCCCAGGCGTCCCTTCAGGTATGGCGCCAAGATGGGCGCCCACTCGGACCGCTGCCACTCGTTCGGGTGGCGTCCTCTCAAACATGCCCAGGTAGGCATCGGCGTCCTCGAAGGGCCCGCCGGTACCATAGGAGGCGGCTGCCTGGCGGGTCTGGTCTCGCCCGTTGGGCTTCCACTAACCTGGCCGTGGCCTCCAGCTCCCGGTTGGTAGCGGCTTGCGCTTGCTGCAGGGCCTGGAGCTGGGCGTTCATTCCTGCAGCACGGTGTTCAGGTCCTGTCCCTCCGTCATTCCGGGATCTCTGTATCCTGCCGACTCGCCACTTGTAAAGGACCGAGAGAGACAGTAGCAAGGGTTGGGGTTTTTCCGGCCCGTATATTGTACAGACAAAAAAACAGGTCAAAATTATAAACAAACAGTTCATAATGCGCGACGCCGACTCCTGGCGTCGCGGCCATTTTATTGGGGAGGAGCGGAAGTGGAGGAATGTCGGGAAGGACGCAAGGGAGGATGGGAAGGATGGCGTCAGGGCAAGATGGCGGAGGAAGGGCGGAAGTATCGCACTGCGGTCATCCATGCCTATGGTGCAGGGCGGTCTTTTTCCTATGAGGAAGCAGAGGGAGAAAGTTAATACCCCACCATTCCCTGGCGAGTGGTTTCCCAGGTGCTGTCGAATCAATCCATGACCTCCTACTCGCGTGCGTGACAATATATATATATATATATATATATATATATATATATATATATATATATATATATATATAAATACTTTACAGCAATTGAACAATGGTACATGACAAAGGTGACTTTTATACAGTGAAAAAATGGCTGACGGGAATGAGTTGGCAGAAGATGACATCATAACTGTCAGATGGAAGTGACATCATTATCAGGAACTGGAAGTGACATCATCATAAAGAGTCAGAGACGGAAGTGACGTTTGGAAGCCATCTTGGGAAGTGTGGAAGGCGAGTTATTTTTCTTGTTTTTGTTTGATGACAGAGAGAGGAGTTAGTGCCACATATCAACCCCTTGTCTCGAAATATTTTACTCACGTCAGGGTTTGTTGACTGCC
>NW_024383715.1:0-26160 GCF_016835505.1 Polypterus senegalus
CAGGCATGCTCCTGTGTGAGGATCTCAGGCTGCCTCAGCCTCTTACCTTAAACACACCAGAGGGCTCTTCACCATCGATGTGTTGACTGATTTACCAACTGTAGATATGACATTTCCTAAAGAGGTGATAATATTTAATTTTATAAAATTAACAAGGAGTAATTATTATGAAAGCTCTTGGGCCAAAATACAATAAAGCTAATTTTTAAAACGTATTTGCCTTGAGTGTGTTTACCCTATTGAGAAGTTTAATGTTCCCATTTAAATAAAATTACCTAATGTGAATTTACAACACCCAGAAGTGTTATCTCAGCCTAAAAGAACCTGCTGCCTCTTGTATATGGAAGCATTTCAGTTGTTCCCATGTACTTTTATCGTTAATCAGTTGCTCAGAAAGTAACTGGAAGCAGGTATAGTATCCATTATAATTCTGTCCACCTGACAACTCAACATCCATCCCTCCATTATCCAACCCACTATATCTATAATATATATATATATATATATATATATATATATATATATATATATAACTACAGGGTCATGGGGGTCCAACATATCCTTCCTTCCAAAAATTCACTTACCCACCCAGCAACAAATCGATCAGCATGCTGGTTTCTCCGATGATGCACTTAAACTTGTAACCAATTGCTCTGTTCACCCATTCATTCATCTACTAAACAAATGCATCCACATATCATTCTAATCTTCATTAACCTATCAAGCATCATTCCATTCATCCTCCACTTTAATAGAGCCATCCATTAATTCTAACAACCAACCGATCCATCCATCCAACTCTAACATTATATAGTACTCAGGAAGAGCAATTGTAAACATCAGTTCCTCAAAACTTTGTATGGCTGAGGGTGGCTCGAGGCTGGGGATCTGTGCCAGCGATAAGAAGGTTGCTGATTCAATCCAGTAAATGCCAAAGTGACTCTACCTGTTGGGCCATTGAGCAACGACCTTATCCTGCAATTGCTCATCCTGGGTTTGACGTTGACCTAGTCCAGCCCCTGCAAGCAGGGCCTCCAACTTACATGGGAAAACTTGGGGCTGGCAGCAGGATTGGCGCCTACTAGCCACTGTAGCAAACCTCACACTGTTCTAGTTGTTTGTTGAGTGTCACCGCTGCCTCGGGTCCCAGTCCAGGTGGTGTGTTGTGTGTTGGGTGCAGCAACACAATGTCAGCATATGCTCCCAATCTCTCCTCAAAACTTTAAATATTCTTTAAGCCAACCAGTAGATGGCATTATTATCCAGAATAAAGGCATAGCGTAAGGCCCAAGATGCCAATCACATGAAAAAGAAATGCTTTTATGTTTAATATAAACTGCTCAAAAAATTAAAGGAACACTTTGAAAACACATCAGATCTCAATAGGAAAAAGAAATCCTCCTGGATATCTATACTGATATAGACTGGGTAATGTGTTAGGAACAAAAGATGCACATCGTTTGATGGAAATGAAAATGATCAACCTACAGAGCCCTGAATTCAAAGACGCCCCAAAAATCAGGGTGAAAAATGATGTGGCAGGCTAGTCCATTTTGCCAAAATTGAATTGCAGCAACTCAAAATTGTATGCAGCACTTTGTATGGCCCCTGTGTTCTTGTATACATGCCTGACAACATCGGTGCATGCTTCTAATGAGATGACAGATGGTGTTGTGGGGATCTCCTCCCAGATCTGGACCAGGGCATCACTGAGCTCCTGGACAGTCTGAGGTGCAACCTGCAGTGCATTGGATGGACCAAAACATAATGTCCCAGAGGTGTTCATTGGATTTAGGTCGGAAAGTGTGGTGGCCAGTCAATGGTATCAATTCCTTCATCCTCCAGGAACTGCCTGCAATACTCTCACCACATGAGGCCAGGAATTGTCGGTGCACCAGGGCCACTGTACCAGCATAGGGTCTGACAATGGGTCCAAGGATTTCATCCTGATACCTAATGGCAACAAGATGCCTTTGTCAAGCCTGTAGCGGTCTGTGTGACCTCATGGATATGCCTCCCCAGACAATCATTAATCCACCACCAAACTGCTCATGCTGAATGATGTTACAGACAGCATAATGTTTCCATGGCTTCTCAGACCCTTTCACTTCTGTCACGTGCTCAGGGTGAACCTGCTCTCATCTGTAACAGCACAGGGCACCAGTGGTGCATCTGCCAATTCTGGTATTCTATGGCAATGCCAATCAAGCTGCATGCTGCTGGGCAGTGAGCTCAGGGCCCATTAGAGGACATGGGGCCCTTGGGTCACCCTCATGAAGTCTTTCTACTATTTTGTACCCTTAAAAATGTTGATATTAATGTTTGGGAACAAAGTAAAGTACAGCGATGCTCTTAAAGGTTAACAGTTCATAAATTTAGTTACATGTTCATTCGTGAACAGCAAACATAGGCATAATGGTGCATTTGTATATATCCATCCATCCATCCATCCATCCATTTACCAACCCGCTGAATCCGAACACAGGGTCACGGGGGTCTGATTTGTATATACGAAACCTAAAATTTTATACAAGAAAAAATATTTGCATTGATATTGAACTACATTAAACATTGCAAGAAAGAACAACTTACTTTGTCAGTAATGCAACAATAGTTACGGCGGCTCAAACTTTAGCTCGAAAACACAAACAAGAAGGTTGAGTCTAGCTTACAACAGATGAACAAAATAAGTGCAATTGTCTTACAGGGGCGTCATGCCCACCTTAGCATGAAGCAGGAATTTTGCATAAGGATCATGGGAACATTGCCATAGCAGTGGAGCAAGTAAAGCTGTAGAGAAGCTGTGCTTGAAAAGGTCACAGAGAAGAATAAAAAGTTAAGAGAACAGACAATCGTGATAGATTTATGCCATTTCTGTCACAATTTTGTGTTACGAGACTGCAGACCAGCCAATCATGACAGACTTACAGTAACCATTTTGTTTTATGAGTTTGCACATTTCTATGTGCAGATTCTGCATGAGTGACATCTCTTTCACAACACCATTAAAGGCTCATTGCTTTCATATGACTCTATTCAACATTGCAAAACAAACAAACAACAAAAGTCAGGGCCCAGCAAATAAATATTTCCCGGTGGAAGGTACAGGCAACTTGAAAGGGCTCTGTCCAGTTGGGCTTTAGTCCAAAGTGAGATGTCTGATTGTACAGAGTCCTGGCTGGAAGGGTGGGGCCAGTTCTGGATGTGTGGCAGGGTTTTGTTTCCCCAGGTGAAGAGGGAGAGACAGTTAGCTTGAGGGTGCCACAGCTTACCTCAGCAGAGCCAGAAAGGTGATCCCGGCAAAAATGTGTGACACCACCTACACTTTGTCATGATCTGGCCCTCCAACCTGCTTTACCCAGACCAAGGTCCTGATTGGATGGAGCCTATTCTAGCTACCCCTAGGGTGCAAGGCGGGGACAATCCTGGACAGAGCACCAGTCTATCAAATGACAAACACACACACACACACACAACATGCACTAGGGCCAGTTTACCCGCCAGTTCACCTAACTTGCATGTCATTGGTCTGTGGGAGGAAACTGGAGCACCTGGGGGAAGCCCACGCTGACACGGGGAGAACATTTAAACTCCACACGCTATGTGAACCCTGATCTCCTTACTGCGAGGCAGCAGTGCAATGATCTCTTTTTCAACCTCGGTTTTTGTCTCACGTGTTTGGCTTTACCGTATCTTTTCATTATTGACCAGTTCTTCATTCTTTGACTATGTCTCATCTTTCAATCCTAAAATTTGTTTTTGAATTTTTCAAAAAAGTACTACATGTTGTGGAACGAGCCCCGAACACAGACAGGCAGACATGGTATTATGCACCACCACGCGTTTATTTACAGTATTTACAGTTACTAAGTGCCACACAACCCAAAGACTTCCCCAAAGTCCAGGCCTCTCACACACTGTGCCTTTCTCTTCGGGCTGCCTCCACTCTCTCTTCTCCTGCTTCGTCCTCTCCTCACCCGACTCCAGCCATTCAATGAAGGCGGCCTCTTTTATAAGCACTGGATGTGCTCCATGTGTGTTCTGACAACCTCCACCGACCGCCCCAGTATGGAAGTGAAGTGCCCGGCTACGTCCAGAAGCACTCCGGATGTCCCCATTCTTCTTCCCCGGCCCTTCGGGTGGCAGAAGTGCCGAGGTCAGGGCTACAAAGGCATGGGGAGCGCATGCCTGGCGGTGACCATAGGCCCCTACAGGGTTGAGCTTCCAAGCTTTGTGCCTGTGGCTCCTAAAGGAACCAGGGCGTCGCCCCACATGGTCTGGGGAAGGTGTAAGCCCTCCTCTAGTCTTTCCTAGGCGCCGGCGGTTAGCCACCCCAGCCATCTCTGACAATGTTTTGAGTCTGTGGGCCCAAGTTGTACAGGAATGGCAAGGGTTCTGAACCCAGAATGCTGAATTCCGCAGACCCTCCCTGCACACGGTGTTCTGACTATACACTATATAAGCCCCTTCTCTTATTTTTATTAGCTTTCCTACAAAAAATGTCAAAAAGGCAGAAAAAGGGAAGACATTCCAAAGACAGATGCAAAACAAAAGGAGATGTGTTATGAAAAAAGCAGCGGAAAAACAGGTTAGATTGGACACACTGTAGGCTTTGTTATACTCTTGAAAAAAGGATTAGACGAAAGAATTTAAAGTCAGTGAAACTCCAGAAGCAACCACCTAAAATTGTCAAACAAGACTTTGCATCGACTTCACACACACACACACACACAGACCAGTCGTGTTGGTAAGGCAGATCGTGGGCAAGGGAGATCAGGGTGTGGCGCTACTGCTTTCTGTTAAACTCGTCTTGAAGGTGTGATTGGGGTTGGAGGTGTCCTCATGCCAAGTTACTGTCACTGACTGACCCAGCTGCATGTCATTAGAAACTCCACATACTGTAGAAACAGCGAGCGCTAAGAATCACACAGGGATCCATCCATTGTCAATTAGCGGTGATGCCAGCTGCATCAATACACCTTCAAAAACAAAATATGAACTCACTTTATTTATAAATAGTGGACTTCTCTAAGGACAAACTTAAAATTCTAATGCATATCTACAAATCCGCAGACCCCTTCACTTTCTACACATTTTGTGATGTGGCAGCCTTGTGCTAAAATCATTTCAATTATTTTTCCCCACACATCAAGCAACACTCAGTTCCCCAGAATAACAAAGCAAAAATAGGATTTTAGAAAATTTTGCAAATTTATTAAAATTAAAAAAAATATATCACATTGACACAAATGTTCAGACCGTTTCCTTTTGCCCAAGTGCATCCCATTCTTTGGAGCACCGTTGAGATGTTTCTACATCTTATCTGGAGTCCAGTACAGTCAATTGACTGGACGTGATTAGTAAAGACAGACACCGATCTAGAGAAGGTCCCACAATCAAGCAAAACTCAAGCCATGCGGTCCAAGGAACTACCTGCAGAGCTTAGAGACTGGATTGTGTTGAGGCACAGATATGAGGAAAACTACAAAACTATGTCTGTATAGTATTGAAGATTTCCAAAGGGCATAACATCCACTGTTCTTAAATAGAAGATGTTTGGAAGAACCACAACTCTTCCTAGATCAGGTCACCTGGAAAAAGGGAGCAATCATTGGAGAAGGGCCTTGGAAAGAGTGGTGGCTAAGAACCTGATGGTCACTCTGGCTTTGGCAGGATTCATTGTTATCAGAAAGGATTCAGACCCCCTCAGGTTCTTCATATTTTCCTATATTGAAGGCTTATGTTAAAATAATTTATATTTTTGTACATCAAGCAAGGACAAAAGTTTAGAAGTTCTTGCAAATGTATTAAAAGAAAAGAGAAATATAACATTGATACAAGTATTGAGACCCTTTGATATTTGGCTCAGGTGCATCCCATTCTATTGATCAGCACTGAGAAGTTTCTTTTTTTTTTTTATTTTATTTATTAATTTTATTACAATCAATACATAGCAATCAAGTTTTTACAAAAAAAAAATTATGCTAAGAACAGATCGATCCCCACCCTTGAGAGAGAGAGCAAGCCAAAGGTGTAAAATTTAAGGCTTTAAAAATACCTAAATCAACAAATTCTCTGTGCTTTATAAAATCATTTCAAAATATTACTGATTAGATCCTGCCATGTTTTGAAAAAGTCTGCACAGATCCTCTAACTGAGTATTTGATTTTTCCAATTTTAAATAATATAACACATCAGTTTCCCACTGACTTAAAGAGGAGAGTTTGGGTTCTTCCAGTTTATCAGAATAAGTCTGCGTGCCAACAGTGTAGTGAATGCAATCACAATTTGTTTGTCTTTCTCCACTTTAAGACCCTCTGGAAGAACCCCAAACACAGCTGTTAATGGGTTAGGAGGGATTGTGAGTCCAAGACTGTCTGAGAGGTAATTAAAATTTTTGTCCAGAATAATGTTAATTTGGTGCAGGCCCAGAACATGTGACCTAGTGAGGCTGGGGCTTGGTTTCAACGTTAGCAGGTTGGATCATGCCCTGGAAACATTTTGGAGAGTTTTAGTCGAGACAGATGTGCTCGATATATAATTTTGAGTTGTATAATTGTATGCTTTGCGCATATGGAGCTTGAGTGAATTCTCTGCATTGCTACTTTCCACTCCTTTTCTGATATATTAATTGAGAGGTCATTTTCCCAGTGTCCTCTTGGATCTTTGAAAGGAAGGGATTGTAAAAGGATTTTATATATTGTAGAGATGGAGTCTAACTCCTTGAAATTGAGCAATAATTTTTCCAGCGTGGATGAGGGTGCAAGATGAGGAAAATCTGGAAGGTTCTGTTTAACAAAGTTCCTGATTTGAAGATAGTGAAAGAAATTTGTAGCTGGAATGTTAAATTTGGAATGTAATTGTTCATAGGATGCAAAGGCGTTGTCTATATAAAGATCTCTAAGCAAGTTAATTCCAAATTTTTCCAGATATTAAAAACTGCATATGTTTGTGAGGGTTGAAAGAGGTGGTTCTTTTGCAGGGGTGCCACAGAAAGAAGCTTCTCCGTCTTAAAATGCTTTCTACATTGGTTCCAGATTCTAAGTGAGTGGAGCACAATTGGGTTATTAGTGTATTGCCGATAGCGTGTGTTTATTGGAGCACAAAGCAAGGAATACAAAGAAGTACTGCAGGATTTTACTTCTATTGCGGTCCATGCCTGTGTATGTTCTTCTATTTGTGTCCAGGTTCTTATCGACTGTATATTTGCCGCCCAGTAATAAAACTGGAAGTTAGGTAGAGCCATGCCGCCTTCTGCCTTTTGTCTTTGTAGGGTCGCTCTTTTGATGCGTGGATGTTTAGAATTCCAAATAAATGAGGTTATTGTTGAATCTAATTGCTTAAAGAACGATTTATTAATGTATATTGGTATGTTTTGAAATAAAAAGGAGCTTAGGAAGAATATTCATCTTAACAGTGTTAATTCTTCCAGCTAGTGTGAGATGAAGGGTTGACCATCTATGCAAGTCTTGTTTAATTTTTTCCATGCAGACACGAAATTTTGTTGATAAAGAGCTTTATGTTTACTTGTGATGTTTACGAGGTATTTAAACTGTTCTGCAATGATAAAAGGAAGGGTGTCTAATCTAATATTATATGCTTGAATTCACGGAAAGAGTACACTTTTATTCAGATTAATTCTGAGACCAGAGAGCTTTTGAAATTCTGTGAGTGCTGCTAAGACTGCAGGCACAGAATTTTCTGGTCCGATATATACAGTACCATGTCATCTGCATATAATGAGATTTTCTGTTCCAGTCCTTCTCTGCTAATCCCCTTTATCTGATCAGTATTTCGACAATGTATTGCCAGTGGTTCAATGGCAATTGCAAACAGCAGTGGTGACAAAGGGCATCCTTGTCTTGTGCCACGTTCTAGTTTAAAGTAGTCTGAGCAAATGTTATTGATGCAAACTGAAGCTTCTGGGTTAGTATACAGTAATTTAATCCATGCACAAATGTTGGGCCAAACCCAAACTTCTCCAAAATAGTAAAAGGTATTTCCATTCAATCATGTCGAATGCTTTTCTGCATCCAATGATAATAATATTTCTGGGGTGTTTGATTTAGTTGGTGAGTATATTACATTAAACAGGCGTCGAAGATTTGAAGATAAGTGTCGGCCCCTAATAAATCCAGTTTGGTCTTGTGATATTACTGAGGGAGCACTTTCTCCATCCTTCTAGCTATGATTTTAGAGAGTATTTTAACGTCGTTATTCAGAAGTGAAATTGGTCTGTATGATGCACATTGTAATAAGTCCTTATTTTGTTTTGGAAAGACAGTGATTAGTGCTTGGCGAAAGGTTTGTGGAAGAGATTGGTTATCTCTGGCTTCTGTAAATGTTGCTAATAGGAGGGAGCTAGCTGAGCGGAGAATTTCTTGTAAAACTCTGCAGGGTAGCCATCAGGGCCTGCTGCTTTTCCACCTTGGAGTGACTTTATAGCATCCAGTAATTCTGATAATGACAGAGGTTTATCGAGTCCTCCACACTAAAAGCGTCAATTTGTGGTATCTGTAATTTATCCAGAAATGCATTAGATTGTATATTGTCTTCTTTAAACTCAGTAGTATATAGGGATTTATAGTAGTCTCTAAAAGTGTACATTATATTTTTGTGTTCGATGATTTTATCTCCATTCGTGTTAGTAATTACGAGATTGCGTTGCTACATCTTGCTTGTGAATTTGTTGCTAAAAGCTTATTAGCTTTCTCTCCATGTTCATAATAATGATGTCTGGATTTGTAAATTAGTTGTTCGGTTTCTTTAGTTGTCAAGAGGTTTAATTCTGAATGTAGAGCCTGCCTCCTCTTATGTAGAGTCTCGCTTGGTAGTCTGGCATGTTCTTCATCTATTTTAGTAATTTACTTTTTATCTCTGCTACTTTCTTGCGCATTTATTTCTGTGGGAAAGATATGAGATAATCTGTCCTCTTAAGAAGGCCTTAAAAGTTTCCCAGAGTATTCCTGCAGAGATCTCAGGGGATGTATTTGTCTCTAGAAAGAATTCAATTTGTTTGGATATAAATTCAGTACAATTCTCGTCAGCTAATAGAAGCGGATTGAGGCGCCATCTGGGGTGAGTGTATGGGGCTTAGTAATTTCAGCTCCAAGATCATCGAGCATGGTCTGAAATAACAATAGCATCGTATTTACAAGATTTAATCTTAGGCAAGAAGTTATTATCTATAAAGAAGTAATCAATCCTTGAGTAGCAATGATGTACTGGTGAGTAGAAAGAATATGTTCTTGAATTTGGGTTTAAAACCTCCAGGGATCTGATAAGTTGTGATCAGTTATAAACTTTGTAATTATCTTTGCGGTGTTAGTTGCGTTCCCCTGTGGAGGAAGTCTTATCTAAAAGTGGATTTAGAACACAATTAAAGTCCCCAGCCATTATAAGTTTATGAGTGTTCAGATTGGGAATGGATGCAAATAAATTTTGTATAAATTCCTTATCATCAACATTAGGTGCATAAACATTTATCAAAATCATTTTACAGTTAGATAAGTCTCCCATGACCATCACATATCTCCCTTCAGGATCCAATACTACATCTGATGCTACAAATGGTACTGTTCTATGTATGAGAATTCCCACCCCTCTAGTTTTCTTTGTAAAACTAGAATGGAACATTTGGCCAGTCCAGTCTTTTTGCAGCCGAACTGATCCTTACTTAGTAAGTGGGTTTCCTGTAAAAATACTATTTTAGCATTTAGACCTGTTAGGTGAGAAAGTACTTTCTTTCTCTTTAATTCGTGATTCAGGCCTTTAACATTCCAGCTTACGAAGTTAACTGTCCCATCATGGAGACACTGATTCTGAGTTTTTGGTGTCATATTATAGTCTTAACTGGAAGTGAAATAGTTTAGGTCTTAATTTCCTATTCCCCCAAGAGTTGTTGCCATGCAGCTTATTATTACGTTGATAGTTATAATTATAAAGATTGAGATGATAGATTAGATATAGATCAAGCCTGCTCTCTTTCTCTTCCCCTTAACCCCCACCCTCCCTTTTTGCCTCCCCAGGTGAGGCTAAAACCCACTTCATGCAGTCCCAGTCCTCTGACATACCCAGAGACAGAGCACGTCCAAAGCACATCAAGCCCCCATGCAGTGGCGCTTTAAGGTTAAAAGATAGAGATATCTGTTACCAATATAGTCTTTAAAAGAGGAAAAAAGAAAAAAAAAAAAGAATTTTGCACTTAATATACATATATATATATATACATATACATACACATACATACAATCTTCATCAATTTTAGTGCATTAAGATGATACCCCCAGATAATAAACCCAGGTGATGGTGTTAAAGATGTGTCCAAAACAAGCATAACAAGTCTTAATGCAGTAATAGCAATAACAGCAAACCAAGGGTATGATATTGAACAGTCTCATTTAGGGTACACATGAAATAATTAGAAAAGAAAAAAGAGGAGGAAAACGTAATTAAGCACAATAAAACATAAACATTTAGCCCTAGTAATACTAAGTAATGATAAGTAATAAGTAATAATAATAATAATAATAAGAATATGAGAATATATGCTGATAAAAACCCGTATTTTAAAACAAATAGATCAGACAGTAGATTATTAATCCTAGCTTTATCATTTACCGCCATGACTCACAATTATGTATCAGAATAGTCCCGGGATCAGCTTTCTTAACTCATTTTCTGCCTCCTCCTTGCTAGCGAAAACATAGAAATGACCCTGCCATTCCACTTTCAGTTTTGCGGATACAGGAGGCCGTATTTGACATTGGCTTGCCGTAGCAGCTGTTTAATATTATAGAAGGCTGCGTTTGATAGCTGTTGCTGGAGAGAAGTCAGGGAAGGCGAATGTGGCAATTTTCATATATAATATCTTCCTTTTTTCCTGAGGAGTTCCATCACCTCTAACTTAAATGATAATCGTTCAAAGCAAACTATAAAAGATCTTGGTCGGGGTCTGACGGTGTTTGATCCACGTACGCGGTAAGCCGCTGCTATCTCAGATTCTGCTTTAAAGTCGCCCCCGATTATTTTAGAAAAAGTTCAGTTCGAATTTCACGGGTTTAAACTTTCTCGATTCTCCGGCAGGCCTTCAATTCTGACATTATACCTTCTATTCCCATCTTCTAAAGCAGCCAGTCTGTCTCCAAGTTTTTCTCCGAGTTTTTACATTCGAACTGACATTTACTGCTCTTTCCTCGGCACTGGCAGCTAGATGTTCGGCTATTTCGATCCGATTCGTGAATGTCTCACTAAGATGCTCCAATCGATCAGCAAGCGTGCTCAGTTTAGCGAGTTTTTCTCAATGCGCTCTTCAATTTTACCCAGCACCTGTCGAAGTTCAAGTTGTACCTCTTGGCGCAGCCTTTCATTTGCCTGTTGGAATTCCTGTCGCAGCCTTTCATTTGCCTGTTGGATTTCCTGTCGCAGACATTCATTGGCCTGTTTCATCTCCTGTTTTAATTCCTGTTTCAGTCTCTCAAGTGCCTTTGCCGTTGCTTTCTCATTAGCCTTCTCGCTTTTCTTTATATCTTGCGTGAGCTCAGCGAGCAACACTTTCAGTTCAGATAGCTCAAATGTGCCTTCTTGTACCGTAGATGAAGCAGCAGACTCTGCTGAAGCCGTGTCCCGCTGCTCCAGTCCCGTATTGCGTAACTGAAGCCGCGGACCTCCGGCCTTTTCCAGTTTCAGGTAATCCTCTCCAATCGGCGAGCTATCCACATCTGCACTCACGATCGCACCTTCGCTCCCCTTTTCGCTCTCAGCCGGCGACGATGTAGCGGACCGTGGTCCCGAGGAGTCTGTACTTTCGCCCATCTGATCCAGGTCTGTCTGCGTATCTGATCGCAGCTTGGATGTAGCTTTAGTCTTCGATTCTTTCGGACCCCCCTTCTTGTTGGCCATGTTTAAATGTGTTTACATATACTGTAGCGGTCCCTCTCGGGTTGAATAAATACAGGATATCTCAGAATAATAAGCAAATAATATGAAAAATAGCACCACTGCTAGCGGGCTCCACTTCAGGCGTCCATCTCCCACATCGGACGAGACCAAATGCCCTGAGAAGTTTCTTGCACCTTCTTTGGAGTCCACATTTGGTCAGTTGCACTGATTGGACATGATTAGGAAAGGCAAATACCTGTCTATAGAAGGTCCGAAAAATCATGAGGTTGACAGAACTGCCTAGAGATCTTAGAGACAGGACTGTGTTGAGGCACAGATCTGACAAAGGCTGCAAAAGCATTTTGGAAACATTGAATGTTCCCAAAAGCACAATTTTTTCCATAATTCTTAAATGGAAGAAATTTGGAACAACCACAGCTCTTCCTAGAACTGCTAAAATGAGAAATCATTTGACCAATACACCGGTGGCTATTCTAGCTGAGTTGTATGGAGTTGGGAGAAAACTTCTAGAAGGACAACCACCACTACAACAGTACAAGGTTACAACAGAGAACAATGTGAAGAAAATGAAGGGATTTTAATACTTTAATAGGTGGTATGGTAGACCCCCATCTGCTCACCATCTGTCTGGAGAAAATACTAGAAGATCAATGAAGTAAACTCAGTGTCTACCTGATGTGGGCACAAAGACTTCACATCATCCATCTAGTCATTTCCTGAAAGCACTTTTCCCAATACAAAGTCACAGAGAGCTGTGGCCTACCCTGAATTTAAGATTCTTGATATCCTGGCAATTAATAAAGTATCTATCTATCTATCTATCTATCTATCTATCTATCTATCTATCTATCTATCTATCTATCTATCTATCTATCTATTAAATAATGCCTTTCTATCTATCTATCTATTAAATAGTGCCTTTCTATCTATCTATCTATCTATCTATCTATCTATCTATCTATCTATCTATCTATCTATCTATTAAATAATGCCTTTCTATCTATCTATCTATCTATCTATCTATCTATCTATCTATCTATCTATCTATCTAACATCGGGTGCACCCTTATTAAAATGAAATATATTGTAATACACCCAAAAAATATGTGGACATATTTGTCTGTATAATGTAAAATATACATAGGGGGGTTGGGAGTATGCGTTGATGGCACATTGCTGTACCCACCACATGATGAACCACCTGGATTGAGATCCAGTGAAGTGGGTGACACCTCAGCACCACACTGGAACACTGTGAGGGTTTTTTATGGTGGCGGAGTGCCAATCCTGTCACCAACCTCCAAATTTTCCCTTAAAGATGGAGGACCATCTTACAGGGCTGGATGCAAGGTAACGTCATACCCAGGACGGAGCAACTGCAGGTTAAGTTCACAACAGAGTAGAGTCACTTCTGGCATTTATGGGATTTGAACTGACAACCTTCCTATTGCTGATGCAGTTCCCTAGCCTCAAAGCCACTATTATGTCAGTATATATATATATATATATATATATATACAAATATATATGTAGCTTGAATATATATGAGATTATACTTAAAATATAAAGAATATTTCCCTTAACATATTGTAACAAACGTATTTCCACATACAGTATATTGTGTATAAGACATATGCATATACTTTGTGCCCAGACCCTTGGCATATCATTCATGATTGAACTTTGCACCTGCTGGAAAAAGTTAAACACATTTTTCCCGAAAATTCCAATATATTTTGATCTCTCCATAACTCACTAAACGTCGCTCAAGTAGGGGGATGTGTCAGCATAGGTGGGATTCAAGTTACAGCCTTATTAGTTACCTGTGCTTGTTTAATAATAAGTTTATAAAGTGTAGTGTCACAGTGAGATTTCGTCTAGGATAGATCTCAATATAGGACAAACTTATGAGATATCTATTTATGAAACTGTCAAATAAATGTTGATATTATTTATTTATATATAGCAGTATACAAAAATCACAATGTAGTGTACTAAAATATATTGAACAGTATATTATAAGAGGCAGGGCTTGCTCATGGCATCACTGTCAGGGTTGTGAACCCTCATTGGCTGAGTTCTCGGGAATGTGTGGGGAGAGAGAACATACAGCTGCGCCCCCTGTCACCCTGGAGTGGTATTGCTTACGTCAGTCAAGCCCTGAAGATGAGCCCCGGCGTATTTGTGTGACAACTCCATACCTGAAAGGTCCAATTTGAGGTGTGTCAGTCAGTATGGTGGGCTAACCTACATAAAGAAGAAAGGTGATTAACTAGTTGACAAAATCCTTGTCGGTTTATCAGAATCCTGGTAAAGACATCCTCAATGTTGTCATCGTATTTCGCGGACATGGTTGCTCCTTCTTTGTGCTTAACACTTGTCCAACCATTTTTAAACTTCTCAGTCCATTCATGAATACTCCACCATGGCAACACAATGTCTCCATTTTGTGCAGAAAGCCTTGTATGTGTTTCATCCCCTTGTACCCCTTAAAAAGTGGAATACTGCTCACCACTCTTTTTTAGTGCAAATGGAGAGTGGAGTGGCCATATTTACTCCTAGAAGACAACAAAAGAAACTGACTGTTCAAGGTTGGATCTGCACTGCAACCACAGACACCCCATGTTTCCACATGTGCCTGGGGGAAAAACCAACCCAAAAAAATGATCACTAAACTGTGAATAATTATTAATTCACCCTCGCATTAAGTTCTGTATTATGGCTCTTGGCATTGAGATTGGCAAGATGTTGCATTCTGCCCAGACATGCAATTTAGAATTTCAATGAACTGTGCACACACGACAATACTACTAGTACTACCTGCATTGCAACTGATGCTGCAGAGATAGTCTTTGGCCTAAATTAGGTTTAGAAAATTAATAAATGCAGTTTTGAAATATAGCCAGGCCTGGTTTTTCCCGTAATCATGGAAGTTCACATGAGGTGTTGCAGATAATGGCCGAGAAGGTTGATATATATTACGACATGTGCCTGCTTAGGAGATGCTTTTATTCAAAGCAATATACAAAGGAGGTCAACATAATTAAAGTAAACCTCAGTCTGGGGAACTATTTGGGCACAAGTGGTACCGAACAAGGGTACAAAATTGATCATCAAAAGAGCTCTGAATAAAATACAAGCGAAGTTACAATGCTTAGGTTATAAGGACCTAACAGCAAATACAGTATCATTAAGATAGAAATTCACCAAACAGGAGAGTCTTTAAACGCTTCTTCAACACACTGAGGGAGTCAGAAGTTTGGATGGAGATGTGCAGCTCGTTCCACCAGGTAAGGGCTACACATGAAAAGAGTCTGTGATGAGATTTGATGGCACACATAGGTGCTGATACTGTTCACCAGAAGAACTGAGTGGGCAAGAAGGAGCATAGGACCTCACGAGTGTTTCCTTATATACAAGTGCTGACCTGTTGATTACTCTGTCGTTAAGCATCAGGAATTACCGGAACATGTGCCATATCAGGGAGCTGATGTCGTGATCTGAAAAGAGGATTAACATGTGCCTGCCATTGCTGTTTGAACATCAGATGTGCCATTGCTTTTTGAATTATCTGCAGTGGCTTGGTGACACTTGTCAGACCTCCTGCTACCAGAAAGTTGTAGTAGTCCACAACTGAAAAGATCAAAACCTGGAAAAGGAGTTGTCCTTCCTATTCTGCTAGATACAGTCTGATATAATTGAACCTTCAAGACTGAAGGACAGCTTGTCGTCAATCACCCCAATGACTGAGTACTGGCTTGGCAGGTGTTATTGGTAATGAACCAAGCTAAATAGAGATGGAGTTTTGAACAGGCACATATATCATGTTATCCTCTGGAGAGGTGTTGAATAGATGGACAAGCTGAGAGAATAAGAAGGTCCATCATTGAAAGGTTGAACTAGAGGTGGAGTTCCTCTATCTAGGTTGAAATATCAGTGAGACATGCAAAGATATCATGTTGTCCTCTGCAGGAGTATTGAATAGATGAACAAGCTGGGAAAACAAGAATGTTTATCCTTGCCTGGTTAAGGTGGAGGTGGAGGTCCATCATTCAGATTGAAATATCAAGGAGACATGCTAAGATTCTAGATGACATCACGTGGTCCTTTGGATGGAATGACATGTATATCTGCATAGCATCAGTATATCACTGATAAGAGAAGCCATGAGACTGGATGATAGGGCCTAATGAGGAGGTGTATAGAGAGAAGAAGGAAGTGTCCAGCTCCGATCCTTGGAGCACCCCTGTGCTTATTTGATGCACCCCCGACAACTCTCCCTGTCAGGACACTCGGTAGGATCTGCCCAAGAGGCAGGACTCAAACCAACTGAGGCAAGGAGGACCTGGTGGTTGACCATATCAAACGCAGAGGAGAGATCTAGCAGGATAAGAACAGATGACATTTTGGTAGCTCAAGCGAGCCATACCGTGAGTAGAGCCATCTTTCTGGAATGGCCCCACTTGAAACCTGACTAGTTAGGACCAAGAAGTACTGAGAAGACAAGCAAAATGACCACTTTTGTTGGCTAAATAAAAAGATTACAATACAATACAGTATGCAAGATTTCAAGGCAACTCAGGCTCCTTCTTCAGGCAGGATATAATGACTATCGATTACATCTCGTCTGAAGAAGGAGCCTGAGTTGCCTTGAGAGCTTGCATATTGTAATCTTTTTAGTTAGCCAATAAAAGATGTAATTTTGCTTGACTTACACTACATCTATAATGGCTAACATGGTACAACACTCTAGTACTACAGACCAAGGTCAGGTCAGATTGGGGAGCATGCACTGGTACTTCGCGTTGTCACAACCACCACTTGGTAACACCCCAGGTAGACATGCGGCCAAGTCCCACCCACTGGAAATGACCCTCAATCTGCCACAGCCAGGTGTTATGTGGGTGTCCCCTTGGCCTGGTCCATCCACTTGGGTCCTCAACAATGAGGATCTTGGGAGCTGGATCACCCTCAGGGAATCACGCCACATGGCCGTAGTGCCATAACTAACACTCCCTCACAATGCAGGTCATGAGCCTCATTCGGGACTCCGTGAGCAACTCAAAGTCAAACCAGCGGTACCCAAGGATTCTCTGAAGAGACAAAGTACCAAAATAGTCCAGTCTTCATCTCAGGTTAGAGTCCATGTCTTGCAACCATATAGCAAGACAGGAAGCATGAGGACTCTAAAGACTTGGACCACACACCCCTTTCCAGCAACCTCATGATCCCCCCATGCTCTCCCAATCTGTCTACTGACTTCATAGGAAGAGTCACCAGAGACCTGAATGTCACTGCTGAGGTAAGTAAACCTCTTGACAAGGTCGACACTCTCTCCGTAGATAGACACACTGCTGATGGCCGTGCCCAAGAGGTCATTAAAGGCCTGGATCTCGGTTTTTATCAGGACACTCACAAGCCCAGACACTCAGAATCCTCACTCAGTCTCTTGAGAGCCCTGATCAGAGCCTCCATTGATGCCGTGAAGATCACAGCATCGTCAGCAAAGTCAAGATCAGTGAATGTTTCTTCACCAACAGATGCCCCACAGCTGCTGGACCCCATGACCTTGCCCAACACCCAGTCCATGCCAGCATTGAACAGAGCAGGAGGATCAAGAAGTAATAAATTAAACAAAACCCAAGGCTTCAGCAAAGCTAGATGTGCATTTTAGGGATCGCTTCCACTTTAACTGTCTCTGTAAATCAAACAGAACACACTGACACTGAAGTCACCCACTGTAGTCAGGGGACACAAATGGCAGCGTGTGAAAAGGAGAATTCTACAACTAACGTATGTTCACAAGCTCACTACCGGCCAATAACAACAGCGAGAGGATAACCTTCTAAACTGTTGATGCCTTATTACAGTGTCTCAATCCTCTGGATAACAGCTGGGCCTTCCCTTTGCCCAGAGGCTTAGCCCACAGCCAGCCTGGCAAGCTGAGCACATATTTCAGTAATCTCACTTGTGCACTCGAGCCAAGGAAAGAACTGGCAGAGCAAAGGTTTCCTGCTCAGGGAGGTCAGAGAGATTTGCCAAGATAAGCCTTTCCCTTTCTAAACTTTTCTTTTCTTTTTCTTTAACTTTCAACCCTCACCACCACCACACAGGTAAGATGACACCCAGCTCTGGAATGCTCTCTTGCCTTTGGGGTGCAAACATTTCTTTTCTCAGTCGAAACTTGGAGAGTATAATTCACTCCACTCTGGCAGGTGAACTTCAGCAGAGCTACAATCATGCTTTTATTTTAAGAGATTATTGTAAAAACCAAAAAAAAAAAGACACAAAATTGCCTGAAGTGGATTACAATGTGAGTGCTCTGGGTTAACCCTTTAGAGTCTGGTTTACATCATCAAATAAAACCGACTTGAAACTCCCAGCCGGCTGGTCTGCTGGTGTGCCAAGGGTCAACTTTTAAGAGAGGAAACTCCCAGAAGTCAGAGCCACAAGTACACATTTGCTCAAAAGAGGACAACCTCTGCATCTGACCACAAGAGTCCCAGTGCAAAACTAAACAGATCTTTATTTTTGTGAGGCCAGACTACATAGTAAACATGGTAGGGGCACTGAATTGCTTTATATTAGATGTGTTAATCTGTCTTGGCTGGGATGCATAAGTGGACAGGCTTAAACTGCTCCATCCATCCATCCATCCATCCATTAGCCAACCCACTATATCCTAACGCAGGGTCACAGGGGTCTGCTGGAGCCAATCCCAGCCAACACAGGGTGCAAGGCAGGAAACAAACCCCGGGCAGGGCGCCAGCTCACCGCAATCAAACTGCTTCAGTGAGTGTAAAATGAAGGAAGGGCAGCAGGAATGCACGACTAAATCAAGGGAGGCAGAAGTCTTTAAGACACCTGAAAGGCTTCTGCAGCAATTTGCTTATGTATGGACCAGCGTGCGTTTAGGCATAATTTGTAGCCACCAAGGGAGATAATCCACTTTAATAAAATGAAAAGTGTCTGTGTGATTGTTTATTTGTGTGTCTGTCTGATTGTTCTGTCTCTGTCATTCCAACAGATGGTGCATCTCAAACATTACAACTTCTTTTACAAATCCCACACACCAAATAGCACATACTGGGCATATGCATTGCATGTGTTATTCCAACATATGGCCCATCACAAACATTAGTAGTAATGCATTTTACTACAGACTATTTGGACTAACAGTCCAGGCTTTTAATGAGCTCTTAGGCACAGCCATCAGCAATGCGTCAGTCTGTGGAGAGAGTGTCAGTCTTAACGTTTGCAGTGCGCCATGCGATATGTGTGCCTCTGTCTGATAGATAGATAGATAGATAGATAGATAGATAGATAGATAGATAGATAGATAGATAGATAGATAGATAGATAGATAGATAGATAGATGTAAAAGGCACTATATGATAGATAGATAGATAGATAGATAGATAGATAGATAGATAGATAGATAGATAGATAGATAGATAGATGTGAAAGGCACTATATGATAGATAGATAGATAGATAAATAGATAGATGTGAAAGGCACTATATGATAGATAGATAGATAGATAGATAGATAGATAGATAGATAGATAGATAGATAGATAGATAGATAGATAGATCAATTTACTTTATTTGCCCCAAGGGGAAATTAGAGTTTTACATAAGCTTGCGACAGAGCAAGAGAGATATATAAACATTATATCATATATAAAAATAATATTGTCCCAAATAAGAAGACAGATACAGTATGTCATTTGGAATGGAACTGGTAAAAGCAGTGTTAATGTCTGTGATGCACCATCTACTGAAATGACAAATGCAATGCATTTGCTTCTGTAATACGCTATTTGGCATGGAATTCATAAAAATAATATTAGTGCTTGTGATGCACCATTTGTAGGAATGACAAATGCAATGCATGTTCCTCTGCTATATGTCATTTGGTATAAAACTTGTAAAAGCAGTGTTCATGTTTATAATGCACCATCTGTTGGAATAACAGAGACATAGCAACCTGATGGACACACAGGCACACCCACACAGACACTTATCATTTTATTTTGGTGGATGTTTGTGATGCACCATCCGTTGGAACGACAAATGCAATGCATTTTATTACGTCAGGCATTTCAACATACATTCCAATAGATGATGCACTGCACATGTTAATGCTGAATAATATTGATTACTTAGATTTCAACCCCCTCCTAAATAGGTAACACAGCTAGTCAATAGATTAATACAACAAAGCATTCAGGGTCAGTGCCTGGGTGTAATGTTGTCCGGCATCCACAAGAGGGCTGCAATGACTGATGAACAAATGCAACAAGAAGCACAAAGAAAGAGGGACATAAGGGTTAGCACATTCAGTGAACAGATCTATCATAAAAATCAGGTACCATGGGGGAGTAATGGATAACATGCATATTTCACTTTGGATGGCCACAAGCGTGTCCTGTAGTGAGGAAGTTAAACTACAGATAGATGGGGTGATCCAGCCCTTCATTTTATTATCCCAGAATTCCTAAGTCAGTTTAGCAGGCAAATGATTTTGCCCTAGCAGTCAGGTACACACCTTAGAAGGGATACCATTCTTACACACATCGGGTCAATTAAGACTTCATTTTCTTAGCACAGGGGAGTCCCACTCTGGTCCTGATGAACTTCTACGGCTGTGGGTTTTTACTCTGAGGGTTAGAAATAGAAACCAGCAGTATTCCAGGATCGGAGTTGCAGACTTTGGCTATAGGCTATTTGAAGAAGTCCTGACGAACACAGCAAGGGCATGCAAACCTCAATTGAAGGGCACCTCACCTGGGAAGCAAAGTGGTGCTGAGGGTCAACAATGTGTTGCTCAAGGTGATGAGAGGGCTGAAGACCAGTAAATCAAAGAAGAATTTGAAGACCCAGAGGAGAGTTGGCCATCTTCCGAGCATCAAAACAAAATGCATGTAGGATTTGATTGATGTTACAGACACGGTATCTGGCCAGTGAACCATTATAGAGGCGAAGGGGAGAATAATTAGAGAAACATTGGGAGTGATTGCAGTTTCAAAGAGAAGGGTGTGAAATGATGAGTAAAGATGAAGTCAGCCCGGTGGTACGAGGAAAGCAGATGCTGCTCCTTAAATTTCTCCATCCATGACAGGAGTAGCCAGCACTGAGTGTGGTCAAACACGATACAGCTGCTTGAGAGTACAAGATAAGTGAGATGTTACATGAAATGCATTTTTTGGGGATGACTCAAGAAGAAAGTTGATTTGCTTGAATGCCAGGGACTATTTGTGTATAGTTACTGACCATTTGCATCCCCTCATGGCCACACACATCTTCTAAATCAGGGGTCGCCAAGTCCGGTCCTGGAGGACCACCATGGCTGCAGGTTTTCATTTTAACCCTTTCTTTAATGAGTGCCCTGTTTGTGCTGCTAATTAACTTCTTGAGAATTCGTTTTAATTGACTTGTTTTAAGATTTGTTCCCCTGAATTTCTTCTTCGTTCCTCTTTATTGCTTCATTTCTTTCCTTAAATGGCACCCAAAGAGAAATTAAATGTGAAGTGAGGGAGCCAAGAGAAGACCAACTAAGTCAGGGCCTCAAACTCCAACCAATTTCACTCCAACCAGCTGCTTAATGAGGTGCCGTTTCTTGTCGTTAATTAAACCCGTTCTTTAATTCCATGGCTTGTTGCTGATCTCGTGGTGCATAAGCAGACATTTCTAGAATTGTTGATTTTCTCTTTTCTAAGAGCAACTGTTAAAATGTCTTGTGGACCTGAGCAGATCTGCATTCCTGAGGTCTTCATCTTTCCTTATTTTCAGATATTGTATGATGGACAGAGTTTGTTGGTCCTGTTTTGGCTCATTTTGTATCTCATTATTGTCTGGCTGCTAATTAAGGAAAAAGAAACAACTGAGGGGTCCGATTCTTCAAGAGCAAATCAAATAAAATGTATTGAAAAGAAGTTCATTAGCAGCAAAAACAGGTCACTCATTAAGAAAAGGGTGAGAATGAAAACCTGCAGCCACGGTGGTCCTCCAGGACCGGAGTTGGCAACCCCTCTAAATGGTATGATAAAGTGCCATGTCACAAACCAAAAGTCATCTCCAAAAGGTTTCATGGACATGACAATGAGTTCAATGTTCTTCAGCAGTCTTCACATTCGCCCGATCCGAATCCTTCAGAAAATGTGTAGGATTTGGTAGAAGAGGAGATTTGCAGAATGAATTTGCAGTTGACAAATCTGCAGAAATTGGGCATTGCAATCACGACAGAACCAGAATCTCAAAGGAGTGTCTCCAACATCTTGTGGAATCCATGACGTGAAGAACGGAGTCTGTTCTGAGAGAGAGAAAGGTGACACTACCCAGTATTAGCATGGTGGTCCAAATCATTGGCTTGGTGAGAGTATATCCTGTATAATATACAAGGTGATTCAAAAAGATTCATTCGATTTCAAAGTGTCATATTTTTACAACCGTGAGGTGCCTGGGAACCAATCACATACCAATTGAGTTTCTGACTGTCACCGACATTTCTGAACAACAAGCTTGCCTCATTGCTGGATTGGCCATAAAGAAGCCAAGAATTTGGTCCTCTACTTCTGGCCCCCAAGATCACCAGATCTCACGCCGTGTGACTTTGTTTTGTGGGGGCACGTTAAGGATCCTGCTTACAGTATGTGTCCCCACTCCGGTTCACCGACAAATGCGCGATAGACATATGAGTGCAGACAAAACCGCGACGGACAAATGAGCGCAGACAAACTCGCCAACTGATTTTCGACAAATGCGCGCCGACAAAATCGCGAGAGAGGCCAAGAGAGTGGGGACGCGACGCGCATTATGTACACATTATGTGCTAGGTTATAACTGTATTCAAAGATGCTAATTGCACTGAGTTTCGTTCCTCCGGAAGATGTTGGGTCCACTTTCGATGAACTGAGCGAGAGTCGACCCGACAATCTCCAGAATGTTTATGATTACTGGGAGGGCAATTACGTTGGTCGTATACAAAGCGGAATTATATGGCGTTATTTCAGTGCCACTATTCTGAGCACACGTAAAAAAATATTGAGCGCACGTAAAAAAAGATTGCAAGTGCAAGTGTTGCATTTTGAAGAGAAATTTATTTTGAGCGTACAAAAGCTGAATTTGAGTGAACAAAATTCATTGCTGCGTGCAAAAAATGTATTTCAGTGTTTGCACTTATCCATATACACACACACAATAGCACCCCCTCTCGCTCAGTTTTTTCATTTGCGCTTGCTCGCAATGTGTTGCTTGCGCTCACAACATTCTCTGCTGCGAGCGCTCAACTCTCTGTACACCGTTATAAGTGTGCCACAAAACCAACCAATCACAGACTTGGTTTCAAAAATTCTGATTGGCTCTTACGGTCTCCAATCAGCTCGCTAGCTGGCATGGTTGTATAATGCAACTACATTATACTACACCAACGATAGTCTTAACAAATAATATATTTTAAAAATAATATAATTAAAGATATTATCCGCAAAATTGGGGTTTAATTGAGTTTAGCTGGATTTAGCTACATTTAGGACTGTTTCGAATGCAGCAGCTACGAGCTGATTGGAGACCGTAAGAGCCAATCAAATTTTTGAAACCAAGTCTGTGATTGGTTGGTTTTGTGGCACACTTATAACGGTGTACAGAGAGTTGAGCGCTTGCAGCAGAGAATGTTGTGACGCAAGCAACACATTGCGAACAAGCGCAAATGAAAAACTGAGCGAGAGGGGTGCTATTGTGTGTGTATATGGATAAGTGCAAACACTGAAATACATTTTTGCGCAGCAATGAATTTTGTTCACTCAAATTCAGCTTTATGCGCTCAAAATAAATTTCTCCTCAAAATGCAACACTTACACTGCAATATTTTTCTGCGATCAAATAGTGGCACTGAAATAACGCCATAGAATTACCAGCAGTCAGGCAGCCAGCAAGTCTAAATACGCTCAACTATCAAGACGTCTTGCTGTAATTCTTCCTACATATGCAGGGCGTGATCTTAAGGACTATCAGCGTGCTGTGTCTCATAATATTGACTTCTAAAATAAACATAATTATATATGCTTTAAACTAGTAATTCATATTGTAGCGACCCGTGGTTGAGTCTTAATAGTTTTTAGAGCCGAACTCTGCCGTGCACCTCTCCCAAGCTGTAGGCTAGCGGACTGCCAGCGTTATGCACGCAGCTGCACCCAGCTCTTCAGGTAGCGAGCAATCGTGTCCCATACACAGCACAACTCCGAGTGTTTCGGTAATAATTGCTTCGATAGAAATCTTAGCAATACACAGCTCTGTCCTGTTGTATTTCTTTATTAGAGCAGATGATGCAGCAAAAACAAAGCTCAACTCATTTGCTTAGCCATTGCCAAGGTCATTAATGAAGCCATCTTTCTTATCGATGGTGACTATTTACATTCAAATAACCCCCGGACGGCAACAACCCAACCCACCCCACCAGTTGAGCACAGACACATACAATAATTACAACAGGAAACACAATTATATTACTTGGTTAATTTAACGCAACAATCAGCTTTTACATAAATTACCCACAATGCTATTTACATAAATTACCCAAAATGCAACACGCCGCCAGCGCTGCTGCCGGGTCGCTACAATATTTAATGAAACTTTCGCGATTTTGTCGGCGCGATTTTGTCGCCGCGTTTTAATGGGCGCTATTTTGTCGGCGCTCATATGTCTATCGCGCAAATGTCGGGTCACACCCCACTTCTATACACAGTGGCATAGCGTAGTGGGGCGGCAAAGAATTACTGTATATTTTAGTCTTTTAAATTGAAATACCTAAATAAGGGGGCGGCACAATTTTCCTCCGCCCCGGGCGGCTGACAGCCACGCTACGCCACTGCCCATACAACACAGGATGATCTCTGAAATCGCATTTGAAAGAGCCGTGCGCGTGCGGCACTCAAAAAAAAACAAAAAAAAAAACAAAACGAACTATTGAGGATGTTCAATTTAATGTATATATCTAAGTTACTTTAAAGTAAATGTGTTTTCTGGTATTAGGTACATTTTTCTATCCAACCACCCATCCATCCATTGTCCAACCCGCTATATCCTAACTACAGGGCACAAGGCAGGAAACAAACCACCATCAGAGTGCCAACGCACCACAGGGCGCACACACACACACACACAAAGCACACACTAGGAACAATTTTGAATCGCCGTGCACCTAACCTGCATGTCTTTGGACTGTGGGAGGAAGCCGGAGCACCCGGAGGAAAACCCACGCAGACACGGGGAGAACATGCAAACTCCACACATGGATTATACAGGGTCATGGGGGTCTGCTGGAACCAATCCCAGCCAACATATGGCACAAAGCAGGAAACAAACCCCAGGTGGGGCACCAGCTCACCACAGGGCACACACACACCAGGGACAATTTAGGATCACCAATGTACCTAACCTGCATGTCTTTGGACTGTGGGAGGAAAACCCACGCAAACACGGGGAGAGCATGCAAACTCCACACAGGGAGGACCTGGGGAGCGAACCCAGGTCTCCTAACTGCGAGGCAGCAGTACATTTTTCTAGTTACATTCATTTAAATTTATGAAATGCCAAACTAGCTCAATTACTTTATGTTGAAACAAAGGAATCAGATTTTTTTTCCCAACATAAGCGCATAATCTGCCTCAAGGACTGTGACCGTTACTCACTCCATTTTTGTTAATCTTACTCAAGATTAATTCTTTTCTAATCCTCAAAACTTTCCTTATACATTTAAATTAGTTATACATGACGATTCCATGTTTGCATAAAAATCCGCCCCATTTGTTGTCAACACATTCCGAGGGTTCCCCGCACCTTTGTGCAGTTAGAAAAAAGTTAAAGACTTTGCAATGCCATGGATTTCATGGGGATTTAGAAACCAATTTATGAAACGTTTTTGGTACACGTCGCCCACCCTACATCAGAAACGCGTTTTTCTTCGTTTCCAAAACAGCAATTAAATCTTAAAATTTCCTGAAAATGCAATCAACTAAAATATAATTTGATTATTTATGTAGTAAAAATGAATACCTACGGAACAGTAATGATAAGTTTGAATATTTATTACACAACATGTTATTCATAAGTAATGACATCTACCTAAGATAAAATGCTGTATCTCTTCTGCATGTCCATTTAGTTAATACTACTAATATATTGAAGTAATTAAATTCACTAAAGTAATATGATATTGGAATGTTGGGGTTCTGTAACTGAGTTAGTTTGTTGATCAAAC
>NW_024383716.1:0-20311 GCF_016835505.1 Polypterus senegalus
TCTCTTTAAATTATAATTGCTTTACAAAAGGGGTGTCCAGCATTTAACAAAGTGTTTACACACCACTATGAATTTCAAAGTGTCCCAGTATGGCACGAGTGACTCAGCTGATCACCTTCAAGGAACTGAATATCTGCATCTTCTCCTTTACATATTTTCTTGTCTAAAATGAAATAGCTTTATATATCCATCCATTATCCAACCTACTATACCCTAACTACAGGGTAGCACATGGGCAAGGCAGGAAACAAACCGGCAGGGCACCAGCCCACAGAGCTTTATATATGTCTTTCCTAAATAGTATTTCCTTAACTACACAAATAATGCTAAATTCAGACTTTACTGAGGTATAGATAAACTTCTACTTTAAAAATTAGAGACAAGAAGAAGAACAAACTTAAATTTCTTCAGATTCTTCATAATGATAAATATACATCTTTATGTGTGCTGCTGAAGTGGACAACTTAAATACTAATATACAAAAAGAAAGAATTAGAATTTAAAATAAAATGTTAGCTGTTATAAAGATAAAGGGATTTTAATCACCCCCTCTCTCATTAAGAACTTTTTTAACAGAACAGCCACATGAAGGTTCTAGAAAGAACTTCTTTCTTTTAATCCATAACAGATTCAATTCATACCCAGGAAGAGATGATTACAGATCTGTGAAATACCAAACAGTTTCCTGATTTTTAAAGGACTCTTGCTGCATATGACAGAAGCTAATTTCAGGTTTTCTTGATCTATCATATCCTGCTTGGTAGCCTTCTATTAATGAAAGATTTCTGTTTTGTGCACATAACTGTTTCAAACCCCAAAGATCTTCATATTTTTTTCATATTTTAAAAACTCCTCCCAGAATAAAATACTTCTTTATCAACCAATGGTTCTAGGAGGAACCACACAACTCAGTAAAATGCCATTAAAGCACCAGTATGTTTAAGTGTGTGTGTAGGTGACTTGATCAGAATTAGAGACCTAATTCTGACTATAAAACTGTAAAGTCAGTTAATCACAAGTATGCTATGCATAAAACTGTGTAAAAAATATAGGTGTGCACATTCAATACATGACACATCTGGAGCCTAGATGGTGGCATAAAGGAAGCATGAAAAAAATCTGTGGAGTTTACATGTTCTCCCTGTGAGTGCGTGGGTTTCCTCTGGGTACTCCGGTTTCCTCCCACAGTTCAAAGACATGCAGATAAGGTGCATTGGCGATTCTAAAATTGTCCCTAGTGTGTGCTTGGTCTGCTGGTGCCAATCCCAGCCAACACAGGGTGCAAGGCAGGAAACAAACCCCAGGGCGCCAGCCCACACCACACGCGCCCCCGGGACAATTTTAGAATCGTCAATGCACCTAACCTGCATGTCTTTGGGAGGAAACCGGAGTACCCAGAGGAAACCCATGCAGACACGGGGAGAACATGCAAACTCCAAGCAGGGAGGACCAGGGAAGCGAACCCAGGTCTCCTTACTGCGATGCAGCAGCGGTACCCACTGCGCCACCGTGCCGCCCGGTATCAATCCAATGTTCTAGGAAAAAAAGTGAAAGGTACAATTGGTTTGTTTGTCCATATTGTCGTTTTTGTAGTTTTCATTTAATCGTTATTTTTTTCACCCTTGTAAATACACTGTGTTCCAACTCTTCACTAAATCTAATACACGTTATGCACCACTTTTAAAATAAAGTCCCCTAAACCACCGTGTCGTTCATCAAGTAATCTTAACTAAGATGATCACACCTTACCAAAACTGTCACAAAGAACTAATTGCCGAAATTATTAAATTAACTCTGAAACGTTAGATATTTTACGTGTATTTACGATTTAAAGAACATCTTTTACGTTTATTAGTCATTGACCGATTCTGAGAATGTTATGACTACAGTTCAAATTTTAATTTCTCCATTCAGTCTTTAATTTATACAGAGCCTTTAATATCGCACGACTATATAATAATAATAATAATAATAATAATAATAATAATAATAACAGTCGTTTTCGGCAAGCCCAATTCTAATCACATCGCTCGCACTTGGAGCCCTTTTAAACTAAACACACAAAAACAGAAAACCTTATATTCGCAACTAAATATACTACATACAAAAACACCGAATTAAAACGTCCGCATTTTTTCAGATCTGATGTTGACTCTTCCGTGTTTTCCACTTCCCGCTGTCCGAGATGGAGCTGCGAATAAAAGCCGCCGTCTGTGTTGTTCTGTCCGTGTCTCTCCATTCAAGTAAGAAGACGTTTATAATTGATCCATGTGCTCCAATTACACTTTAGTCACACTGTGCCAACTTAAAACATTTTAAATCTTCCTTTTTTCCTTTCCCACAGGCTGCTCCAGTTTGACTCTCACTATTCCCACAAGTCCCGTTTTCGGACAGGTAGGCGGCGATGTGACATTAAACTTTTCACTTAATCCTTTAAATGTCGTGTTACAGGCTGTGACCTGGAGGTTAAACAATACTAACAATGTGGTGACTTGTGTGGGTGCTGCAGTTTCATACGGACAGGGGTATGAAGGAAGAGCCCATCTGAACACAATGACGGGATCTCTGTCGCTCTTCAGACTGACACTACGTGACTCGGGACAGTACAGCGTGAGCATCACTACTGAGGGAGGGAGTGCTAGTGGAAGTGTCACACTTCAAGTGTTTGGTAAGTAAAGTGCAATTTTAAATTGACGGCAGATCATCCCAAGCACACTGTAGCTAAGCATTATTTTAATTGAATTCGTTTTAGTCACGAAGCTGTGAAATCTGCGGAAGAGTATTAGGGCCACAGAGAAGACAAAAATTAGGGACATAGTGAGGAAAATAAAAGTTGTATTTCGTGATGAAAATTCGAAATTTCATCTTTAATGTGAGAACTTCGAGATTAATCTCATAGTTTATTTCAGCATTAAAGACGAAATTTCGTCTTGATCTCGAAATTTCCACTTTGATCTTGTAGTTTATTTCACGATTAAAGTAGAACGTCGAAAACTTCATCATAAAATCGATATTTAATTTACTAGAGTTTCGCAAAGCCTATTGTAATTAAAGCAGTACGTTATTCTAAGTGCTCCCCGGCCTAGTCTACAATCACCATGTGCTTCTTAAACGGGGTTCCTGTTGCCCTGAAAGGAGCCACATGCAGCGATTGCCACACAAAATACATTAACTTCATGATATTACAGGATTCCCAATATTCAGCGAACTAAACCTTGGTATTATTTTCATGATGAAGTTATTTAAAGCATATATTGCACATTTTAAAGATAAATTGTTAACTTCATCTAAATTGGTGATTCAGTGGTAGAGCTGCTGCCTCTCAGTAAGGGGTCATGTCCCTGGTGTACGCTGCCTGGAGTTTACATGATTTCGTGTTGGGTTTCCTTCTTGGTGGGCTTTCTTAATTGCAACCATTCTGTCCCTATAAAACTTACCGATTTCTACTCCCTATATCTTCCCATTTTCTTTCTCCACATGGCCTAACGCCACAAGATAAATGTGGACTGTAAAACCAGCTGCAAACTTAGACCAACGATTCTTCAAAACTTTGAAGGGACATTGAAAAATCTTCATTATACATGTTTGATTATTCCAACTGCATGCAGGGTCATGCCCATCCCAGCAACCTTAGTCCGCTAGACAGGAGCAATCCCTGGGACGGGTAGCCAGCTCATCGCAGGGAGCAATATGTGCACACACATACACTCGTGTCAATATTGCATCAACCAGATCACCTAATAAGCATGACTTTGGGCAGAAACTGAAGCAAACTGGAGAAAACCACCAGGAGAACATCTAAAATCCAGGCAGGGAACACCTGGGACTTGACTCCATTACTGTGAGACAGCAGCACTACCACTGCGCCACCATACACCCCAAATGTTTACTTATTAACAGTATAAATTATTTAAATGAAGTTAACAAGTTATCTGTAAAATGTAATATATGATACCAAGTATAAATCTTAAGATTCTAAGATTAAAGTGGAAATTTCGAAGTTGGAAATGTCATCTTTAATAACAAAATAAACAACAGGATTAAAGTAGACATTTTGACTTTTAATCACAAAATAAACTGTGGACACTTTTTCTCTAGTGTCATTTCTTGTGACTGAAGACAGAGAGATATAATTAAAGTTAGTAAAAAATATTTTATTAATACACACCAGGCAAAGGTAAGAATGACAGAGAAGCACAGTCCTAGGACACCTGCCCTTCATCTGCGCCCAGGTGTCGGTGTCCTAAATCTTTTATAATGCTAAGCACAAAATTTTACCTTATGACTTTAGTTGCACAAGAATTTCAAGACATTACATCTTTACAATAGTTTTGTTTGGATCAGCAGTTACACAATTTTAAAGGTCATCAGTTGGGCACTTGTAACTTCTTGTTCGTTACAGAAAACAGAAGCTGCACTTGTCAAGACAGACTTCTCGTGGCCCTTGGCACGCACACCAGATTTGATCAATAACTGAGTTTTATTTTTCCACATTCCCCTTATCATCAATCTGGGCATGATAAAATAGTGAAGAAAATTCAGAAGGCGGAGGTAAGGGATGGGGAAGGAGGAGGAGAGGGGGAAAGGGATGAGGAAACTGAAGAGGCAATTTGGAGCATATGTTCCTCGTGTAGCATATAGGCCTTGGCTATAGAAGCAGTGAAATATTTGGATATTATATAGCGAATAAGAGGAACAATGCAACAACCGATAAGTAAAAGGACAATGAATACTACTGCCAAAGAAATAAATACTGATTTTAGCCTTTGGCCCCATGACCTAAAGGTGGACATGAACCATCGATCCCAAGGGTCAGAAATGCCTGAGTTAGTGGCAAGTTCATTGGAAAGAGATGTTAGGCTGGCTAGTGCTCGAGTAATGGACCCATCAGGTGCAGTATTATTAGGGATATATGTACAACAAGCATCACCAAACATAGCACATACTCCACCTTTCTCAGCAAGTAACATATCTAGGGCCAAACGATTTTGCCAAGTCATTAGGGAGGTACGATCTAATTGTTCATGAATACCTTCTATAGCATTTCTAGTAAAATTAAGGAAACGCTGCTGGTTATAATATAAGTAATTAATCCAGTCAACGTTTTTATTAATGGCAATCTGAGGTATGATAGATTCAAATCCAGCTGCTACCTGATCCCTTGCTTTAAACTTATCTGGGACTCCTCTGGGAACTCCTATAGAATCAATATATACTCCTGGGCCGTGCAGGGAGAAGCTGGAGGAAGAGTCTGGGAGGGAACGGGTTCGGCGGAAGGAAGTGGAGAGCTGGGAATTAGGGGGGTGATACAGAGAGTGTGAAGAGGGTAAGGATAATAATCGAAAGGGCATAACTAGCTGTACAGGGCACAAGTGCCAGACCAATCGAAAGGCAAGATATCAAACAGTTTTGACCTGCGGCACATCCACCAAATATCAGATCTAGGGGTAGTTTGGGAAAGCAAAAATTTTGAAAGAGTGGAATTAAAAGAGGTGGAATTGACATGGAAGGTTTGGGCGCAGAAGGAAGAAGGTAATTCTCCTACCCAAGCAGTTCCATTTGATTTAAAACATGTGAAATTTCCTTCGTGGGACTGAAACATGGGGGTAGTCATATGACGAATGGGGGGAAAAAGAACAGATAAAGCGACGCAATTGGAATCAATAGAAGTTTTGGACGTAGTAAATAAGTAGAGAAGACAAGGCAGACCAGTAGGGTCAGAAATGTTAGATAGTGGGAAAGGGACTGTTGCTAGAGAAGAACGTGCTTGTTAAGGTGGTTAGATTCAAAGCCTGAACTAGGGTTTTTCCTCACTCGCGGATGCAGTAGTGAAAAACTAGTAGGAAAGGGGGACAGAGGAGAGGGAGCAGGTGCCTTGACCTTAATTTGAAAAAGTCCTCGGGGATCATGACCACTTGCATATGCAGCTAAGACATAAGTTCCTGAATCATGCAAAGAAGGATTCTTTAGAGTAATGATTAATGGGTTACACTGATTCTTAGCACACTCATGAGAGGCATGTCCCTTTAAAATAGAGAATCGAGTCTTTAGGCCATACTGAGTAGCCTGCCAGGGTTCATAACCCCAGTCATTTGGTCCTGTGTTTGCAAACACATCACTCCAGAAGCCACATTCAGAGTCAGATGAAGCAAAACTTGAGTCAGAGTCATAAACCGGGTAGCTCACACAGACATATTTGTCAGGCCATTCCCATTGCTCCTGTCTGCCAGTACAGGGAACAATTGCACAAAAGTCAACCTGGTATGAGGCAGTTTCCTCAACCTGGAAAGTCAGTGTCACCCGTGAAGTGGATAATGGAAGAAAAAACAACAAGAGTATGTATATTATGGGTGCCATCTTTTGCAGTGCGGCGTGAATCCAGGCGGGCAATCCTTCAACCTTTACAGCGTGTGGTGTGGACAAAAGAACTTGGAACGGTCCTCTCCACCTAGGCTGATGCCAATGTTTCCTCCGGGTGTCTCGAACCAGGATCCAGGTGCCCAAGGGAATCGGCGAGTCCTTAGATGGAGGGCTGGTTCTCCAAGCCTGATTAACCTGCTCGTGGACTTCCTTCAGGGACGCCGGAGGCCTGTAAGACTAGAGAGAAGATCATTGTCCACAGTATGCAGGTTCACATTTCCTATAACCATGCCAACGGGCATGGGTCGTCCGGTCAGGATTTCAAACGGCGATAGCCCCAATTGCCGGTGTGTCCGTCCCTCAATCCCATTAAAGCCAGGGGTAAAGCATCTGGCCAGGATAAATTGGTTTGTTCACAAATTTTGCAAGCTTAGCTTTTAGGGTGCCATTGCATCGTTCCACAATACCCCACTTTGTGGATGGTATTTGCAGTAATGATGTACATTGATCTGTAGCCAGGTAGTCAATTCATTTATTATGGAATTCACAAAGTGAGTACCATTATCTGTCTGTAGCTTTTGCGGGATGCCCCATCTTGGAATAATTTCTTTAATTAGTGCTTTAGCAACCGTTTTGGCATCATTGCGTTTTGAAGGGAAAGCTTCTACCCATCGGGAGAACACATCGACAATCACAAGGCAATATCGGTAACCTTTAGACGGTGTTAGTTCAATAAAATCCATTTGGAGGTGTTCAAACGGACCCATTGGGTTAGGAGTAACGGCGGACTTACCTGAGTGCCTTTTCCTACATTAAACCTTTGACATAATGCACAGCGTCTACAGAATTGCTCTGCATATGTAGAGAAGCCTACAGCTTCCCAATGTTTTTCAACATCTTGAACCATGGCATCTTTCCCAGCATGGTCGAGGCCATGGGCTATTTTTGCCATACCTGGAAAAGAAGCTTTTGGGAGAAAAGGTTTGTTAGTTTGCTGATGAGTCCAGACTCCATCAGAGAGGGATCCTTCTTTGGACCACTTTTTCTTTTCAATGTCCGTGGCTGCACTCTGTAAAGAAATAATTTGATTATCGGGTCCTTGTCATTTCTCTGTTGGAATAAAGAGATTGGTGTGTTACTGTATGCAGCCTTTTAGCAAAGTAATCTGCCAATTCATTTCCTTTGCTGACAAGGTCCTGTTTTCCTGTGTGAGCTTGACATTTAACAATCGCTAGTTTTGATGGTTTAGTTATGGCTTCCAAGAGGGATTCGATTAACTTTTGATGTTGGATGGGCTTGCCAGTACTGGTCTTAAATCCCCTCAATTTCCATAATGCCCCATGATCATGGCAGACTCCAAAGGCATATCTGGAATCTGTATAAATTGTTATGATTTTTCCTTCGGACAGCTGACATGCTCGGGTGAGCGCTATTAATTCAGCTGCTTGTGCACTTAAACTTGATGAAATTCGATTTGCTTCCAGCAGGCGGTCCCCTTGGACCACTGCGTAACTAGTTGAGGGTGCTCCGTTTTCCAATCGCAAAGAACATCCGTCTACAAAAATATTTTCTCCAATTTCTAAAGGTGTTTCTTGTAGATCTACTCGAGGCTTTACAACCTTTGTTATTTCTGTATGGCAATACATTAGTGTATTGCCCTAGCAGTAGTGAGATGGGAGGTCTTAGCCTGTACTAAAATGGAATGTACAGCGTGAGGCACCTTTACTGTTAGGGGGCTCATGAGCACTATATCTGTACTGGCTAGCACAGCTTCTGTTGTGGCAGCCACAGCCCTAAGGCAAGGCGGAAGTGCTGCGGCCACAGGATCCAATTTTTTCGAAAAATAAGCTATTGGCCTTTGTTTATCCCCATGTAATTGTGTTAAAACTGCATTCATATATCCCCCCTTTTCGCCCACGAACAGAGTAAAGGGACGAGAAAAGTCCGAAGGCCCAAGGCTGGTGCCACCGAAAGTGCATTTTTTAAGTCACAGAGAGCCTTCTCAGCCTGCTCGGACCATTGCACCTGACCAGAAAGAGGAAGGCCAGGGGTGTTTGCTAAATTTTGTAACGGCTGTGCTCTTTCAGTGAAATTCAAAATCCATTGCCGGCAGTAACCCAGAATGCCCAATACAGACATAACCTGTTGTTTTGTGACAGGTCTGGGAAGATTTTGAATGGTGTTAATGCGATCGCTAGAGAGAGCTCTTATTCCATTTGTGATGTCATGACCTAAATATTTTACAGTTGTTTGAATTAATTGCAATTTAGCCTTTGAAACTTTATGTCCATTGTCCCCCAGAAACTGCAGTAGTTTTTTAGTGTCTTGCGCACAATCTTCTTCAGTAGCACTGCATAACATAATATCATCTACATACTGTATTAATGTACTACCTCGGTCTGGCCAGAACCCTTCTAAATTTTGAGCAAGCGCTTGTCCATACACACAAGGGGCTTCAGTATATCCCTGAGGCATGACAGTCCATGTCCAACGGCGGCTTTGAAAAGTAAAAGCAAACCAGAATTGCGAGTCAGGGTGTACGGGATAGAGAAAAAAGCATTGGCTAAATCAATTACTGAAAAATAACGAGCAGAGGGAGGGATTGCAGAAAGAATAGTGGAAGGATTAGGTACAATAGGAGCTCTAGGAAAGATTGCAGCATTCACTTGTCGTAAGTCTTGAACAAAACGCCATGAACCGTCAGCCTTTTTTACAGGTAAAATGGGAGAATTAACTGGAGAATATTTAATTGGAATAATCGCACCGCGTTCACAAGATCGGAATGTAGGCGGAGATGCCAGCCTCTGCTTCAGGAGACAGAGGATATGGGCACGTGCGGACGGAAAGAAGATTTAGGGTAGATCACCAGAGGCTCACAATGGGCTATCCTTCCATAATCATTTTTACCCTGAGACCACAAAGAGTCAGGAAGCGCTAAGAGCCAAGAAGGGGAAGTAGTTTGCAATGACAACGCAGAAAGGGAAGTGCAGCATAATGTACGATGTACTAAAAAATCAGTTTGAAGCACAACTTTAGTTATTAAATGGTCTGAGGTATCAAAAAACCTGAAGCAACATGTACCCAGTCTGTTCTATTAAGACATTGTTCTACCCATGTCCGATTTCCACCCAATGGACAGTGCTTGATTTAGCTAAAGAAATATGAGGTAAAAATATTCTGTGAATATGTAAGATGTACAAATGCAGCAGCTTTTGTGGGGAAATGAAAATGCAGGGGATGTGAAGGGTTTCGGGCAGGTACCTGATGAAAGAAAAGATTCTAGCCAGGGGGTGTCTACTTCTATAGGGAAATATTGGGCAGTGCAATAGGGTGTCAGGGGCTTGGAGATTGGGAAACAAGCAGGAGGGAAATGAGTGAAGGGCTTTAAGAAGGATGGTGTGTGGGGAAACATTTCATTGAAATGGAGAGAGAAAGTTTTGTCATGAGATCCCTTCCTAAGAGGTTAACTGGACAGAGCTGATTTAAAAGAAATCAGTGTGTTAAAGTGGAATCACTGGAATGCAGCTGAACTCGAAGAATCTCTTGAGGCAGGGACCTCCTTCAGCGAAAGGGCTGAGCGTGGCTCCTGTGTCCACGAGGAAAACAGTTTCAGTGCCATTCACCAGCCAGCAAAGTCAATAATGGATCAGTCTCTGAATTATGGGTGAGCAAAGGTAGTTGAAGAGAAGGGCTGGGGATCCCTGCGGATTCCTATGTCCATGAAACATCAAATTGTTCAGGTGGTGGAGGAGGGGGTGGGCACTTGTGAGGGCAATTGCGGCAGAAGTGTCCCATTTCACCACACCCGTAACAAGCATATGGTGTAGCGTTTGGATCTGGAGGGGAGGCAGCTGAGTGGATGATCCACTTGGATTAGGTAACATATATCCGCTACCTTGTCCCCGTCCACACCCTTGTCCCCGGAAAAATCCTCCACGTCCACGACTTCTGCCGGGAGTGGCCCCACCAGTGTAATAGTTCATTTGTGCTGCAATCAGCTTTGTCTGGGTGTCTGACTCTTTCTGCTTGCTCTGTTGCAGCATGCGCTGCGTGACGTTTTACTTCCTCAAACGCGGCAGCCTCTCATCTAATACAGGATACCTTGTTTTGAATGTCGCTTCTAAGTCCGGAAACAAAAAGAGGAACTGCAGTTTTAGTTCGGTTGTCTGGATTTTCAAGGCCGGAGTGTGTTGCCATTAACTCTTAAATTCAGTGTGCCCATTCATCTACTGTCTCTTTTTTTTTCTGTTTGGCAGCCGAGATAAGAGACCAGTCTCTGCCTTTCTTATACTTGTCCTTAATATTATTTTAACATGTTCCCATTGCGTAATAAAGGGACCTTCATCCCGGCCCCGAGGCAACGCCTCGTTCCACTGCCACGGGTTTCCGTTATGCTGTCCATGATTGACAGTCTCCCATGTGGTGCCAAGCTTTCTCCACAGCACCTGAGTCCATTCTGCGGCATTAGGCTTATACATATCATACAGCTGCTGTAATTGTTCTATGAATTTTTTAAACACACCGATGACTTTGGGATCAGGCAATTCGGACACAACGTCCTTCAGCTCTTGAATGTCTCAGTTACGATGTATCATTACAGTAGTGGGGTTATTAGCTCCTGCAGGTTGCATTGAATCATGTCGGGGGGGTTCTGGGATCTCAATCAGGGGGCATTCCAATAAGGGGCCTGTGGGTTTGGGGACTTTAAGGGGGATTGAAAGGTGGTGTTTTGATTAGGGGGCTGAAGGAATAGGGTTTGACTTCTAGTGCGTTGTGAAATGGAGGTTCTAGGATCGTGAAACCCACCTGCCGAACCCATTACGTTACTTTTGTCATTCCCGGATCAGTGTGTAATGAGGGATCATAATGATATTCTTCAAAGAAACCAGACCCCAAGGGATCATCTTTTAATTCTGGTGCGGTGGTTGCTGGAGGAACAAGTGTGGTATATAACTTTTTTTTTTCTAGTTCTAACTTTCTGCAGCCAATAATTCATTTCTGTACTGCCTTTAAATTACAATCTTTAATAACCAACTCCCATCTGTCATACATAACACATACCTCTATTACAACATCCTCATACACTTCTACATACAACACCCTTGTGCATTTCTACATAATATTTTTCTAATTTCCTGAATTTCACTTGCGTCTTCTGTCCCTTCTAATGTCCACCGCTCTGCTTATTCCATTTTTTACATGCCCTTTTAAAATCCAATCCTGTGTTTTCTCTATTAACTTTCTAGGTGACCCTTTTTGTGCGGCGTCTGCTGATCCTCCGAAAACAATCCTTCCAGCATAAAAGACTTGAACCCCGGGCGGTTGGCAGGCTTGCTGTTATGTATTCCCATTTTTCCTTTGCTTTTCCCCGAGCCCTGTGCCAGATTTATCTTTCTATCCTTGTCCTACTCGTCCCCTGTCCGATGAACTATTGGAATGCTGAGTGTGCCACTCACCCCCTAACGTTCCTTTAATATTCCCAGGGGAAGTATACTACACTATTTCCTACGTTACTGTCACAGTGCACGGTGAAAGCAAATATTTATTTCTAGTACGTACTTTTTATTACTCCCTTGTTTTTTAACCTGTTATTCTTCTATTCTATGCTCTATCCTCTGTCCAATAGATTTGTCCGGGTTTATGGGTGTGCCACGCACGGATCCCGTCCTAAATCCCCTTTTTAATTCCCAGAGGATAGTGTTCTATACTATCTTTCCCAACAGGAGTGACCTAAAACAAGGTATTTCTTTTCCATTTACTATTCCCGGTCACTTTTATACTCTACAGCAAGCCCGCCCCCAGCTTATCTTTTTACGGAAACCTCCGGGTTACTTACCCCAGCCTGGGTGTTAGTCAGCTCTGTCAGGAAAATCCTTCTCAGTCACCGTGGTTGTACCAGAAGGAGACCGGGGACTCCTCACGCAGGAGTCGTCTCAGGACAGGGCAGTCCTAACTTTTATCGGAGCTGCTTACTCTGCTGCCGGTGTACACTGTAGCGGCAGTCTGCTTCAAGAAGACAGATCGCTGAGATCTTCCCGCTCGAGGAGTCAGCCGGCCGTCTCCTGCCCCCGTTGGCGCCAGAAAACTGTGGACACTTTTTCTCTAGTGTCATTTCTTGTGACTGAAGACAGAGAGATATAATTAAAGTTAGTAAAAATATTTTATTAATACACACCAGGCAAAGGTAAGAATGACAGAGAAGCACAGTCCTAGGACACCTGCCCTTCATCTGCCCAGGTGTCGGTGTCCTAAATCTTTTATAATGCTAAGCGCAAAATTTGACCTTATGACTTTAGTTGCACAAGAATTTCAAGACATTACATCTTTACAATAATTTTGTTTGGATCAGTAGTTACACAATTTTAAAGGTCATCAGTTGGGCACTTGTAACTTCTTGTTCGTTACAGAAAACAGAAGCTGCACTTGTCGAAGACAGACTTCTCGTGGCCCTTGTCACGCACACCAGATTTGATCAATAACTGATTTTATTTTTCCACATAACTTTTTTTTCCCTCACTGTTTCCCTTTTTTGTCTGTGACCCAAATACCCTTCCCTAGAAATCAGTACCTATTACCATCGTATCGTATTTAATCACGATGTAGGTTTGTTCCGTAGTATGTGATGAAAGCAATCACAGACATACATTTCGAAAAAAAAAGTTTGAAGTTGTGTTTATCACCCAGAAGAGACTGCATTTGTGTTTAAATAATAGATGAATTCTATACCCTGGCAGAGCGAGTTTAGATTTATTTATTTGTTTGTTTATGTTTTCCCGGCTTGTGTTAGTTTAATGTTGCGCTGTACTTAAACTAACTGAATCACGGCATAATTTAGATATGCTAACTTTCCACGTATTTTTGACAATATTAAGGTAAAGGCGAAATCTGCGCCAAGAGTGAGACAAGATGCATGGTGGAAATAGAAATACCAAAACCTGTTTTCAGCTTGGGTTAAAAACAAAGCATCACTACTAAGTAAGTGTTTTGGTTACACAGTACTAGTAATATCAGTAATAATTCTTGCTTTTATATTAACATGCAATACATTGCAACTCTCTGCCACAAATATTTTACTTTATTGAACTGAATTGAAAGCACAAATGTGCTTAACAGAGGTTCTGCTTGGCTCACCACACTGGGTAACATTCAGGTGGAAATATTAAGGTGAGGAGATCAGGCGTGACAGTTTAATAATCAGAAAATCCCAGGGATTTCGTGAGAAGCTGAACAAGTTGGGTTGAACGGTTTCCAGTTTTTTCTAGATATTTTTGAGGTCATAGAACACATTATAAAATGTATTATCTTGGCCTCATAACCCAATTTATTTATTTATGTAGCTAATGCCTTTCGTGAATGCAGCAATGAATCAATTTCATTTTGTGATCAATTACTTTTGCATAAGCAGTAAATCCAGTTATTTTCCCAGGTATTTCTTGTGCTCCATCTATTTTGATACCTATACATTTCTCCATTTCATATTGTTTTAATGAATTGACCACTGAACGCCTGAAACATTTATTGTTTAATATGCCTCAACATCCAAAACTGCAAAAAATCCTTATTTACCTGAATTTTCCACAGATTCTGCACAAATGCTAACCTTTTTTTGATTGCTTTATCGAATTTGATCTTTCATTGAGCTACACAGCAAAGAAAGTTGCACATCTGTTGCCCAAAATGAAAATTGCTTCAATATTTAGTGATCCTCCCTTTTACGGTAGATGAGAATAAGAACAGAATTAGAGGAAATCAGTGAATGTTTTTTTTATCATTATTAAATATTTCTTTTTTAATAGAATACATTATGTTAAAGCACCAACAAGAGGAAAACTTTCTCTGGATTTAACATTTTTCATGGTAAAATTCAGGTGGTAGAAGTGATCAAACCATCACAATATGATGATCATTACATAACGTACGTCACAGTGTTTTGACATGGTGTTCAAAAACTAAAACTGTGAAAAACTAATTTTAGTAAGCTAATTATCAGATGTGAGAAAGACTAAAAAAGATAAACTCTAACCGAGGTGACAGTTGAGGAGCAGTGGATCAGGATTAAAAGCATTTTACCTGCTATGCAGTGCAAGTTTATCCCAAAATTAAAAACGACTCTGAAATGAATGAATCAAAAGGTGGAATGGAAGTCACAAAGATGAAAAATGTGTGAAGTGTACAAGGCAAATAACTCCAACTCTGAGTTTTGGGCTTATGATAGTAGTAGTTAAAAAGGATACAAAAATGGTCTCTTCCACAGACAATGTATCAATTCCAACCATTTCGCATGCTAATTGTGATCAGTGCCCAGTCAAAAACCTCAACTAGTTAACTGCCTGGTTTCCCAAGTATTTTTACAATGTGATTGGCTCAACTATTTTTCCATTTATATCAATAGGTGGGACTACTTCTTTTTTTTCTCTTGAAGTCTATGATTATCTTCTTTCTTTTCTTCACATTTACTTTGAGAAGTTTATGAGAAGTTTATTTATTAAATAAATGTGACACTTGATTGTTAAAACATTCCCAGCATAAGGTGTTGGATTTTAAAAACTCCACCAGTGCAAAATGTTTAGCATATTTGCAAATAGGCCATATGTACAGGGTAGTGCAGATGTACTTCTGGTGAAATTTCAGCACGCTCAGTCACTTCAATTTTCCATACTGCAGTTGTAATTTTTTTTTTAGTGGTGAGAATGTCAGAGAAAAAGAAGTTTAAATTTCAAATTACAGATAGCTTTACAGCTAAACATTGATGTGCACCTTCATGTTCAGCTTCCAGTGCATACAACAAGGTACTTGGTATTCATACATCTCCCTCCGATGCAGAAACCCGATCTAAATGGATCATTGCTTTCCAGAGGGAGAGCTTTGCAGTTTGTCATCATCCTTAGTTTGTAGCCGTCATTTTAAAAAAAGAGAATTTTTGCGAGCCACAGTGCGAGACAAGGTAGCTATTGTTGAAGAAAGGAACAGTTTCTGCATTGTTTGAGTGGAACAATTACTATAATCCACTTTCTAGACCAGAGGCTTCATGCATAACACCGTATGTAGAATTCACTCTAAAACATGGCATACAAACAAAGCGGAAATGTGCGTAAGCACAAAGAATCCGATGCCTAAATCTGTGAGTACGGCAACTTCCACGTTCTTCCGCTATATAAATCCCGGTCAGCATGAAAAGTAACGCATGTGCCTGCACCTGCCACCATTCCCCAACTCCTCCCAGAATTACGACTCTTTGAAAATGGAAATCAATATAAATAGCCCTTAAACTCAGCATTCTGTGAAAAGACAATTGCGAAAGCACAGGAGAAAATAGAAGAATTTCAGTGAATACCAAGTGGAGGCAAGGAAAAACGTACTACTTGTTGGTTTTAACAGTGGTAGAAACAACAAAAGGAAGCTGATCGAGTGACATGGAGTGTTAAAGAAACTCAAAACTTCAAGTTCACAAAGTAGCACAATGGCCCAAATAAAAAAGAAGTTGTCAAATATCAAAGTCACCATGAAAAGACGAGTTGTAGCCCACCATCTGAGAGTGATATGGAAGCTTTTTAGGGTACAGAGAAAAGAAAAAAAAATAGGCACACAGTGGGAAAAAAGCACAGAACTTTAATCTCGAAATTTCCACTTTAATCATGTAGTTTATTTTGTCATTAAAGTAGAACATCATAAACTTCATCTTAAAATCTTTAATTTACTAGTTTCTCAAATACCATCGTAACTAAGGTAGCATGTTAAATGCTTTCTATTGTATGTGTTCTTCCATGTGTGTGAATCACTGCGAGCTGTTTAAACGAGCTTTCTCTTCCTCCGACAGGACACAGAATCCATTACATTCATGATATTACAACTCTGTGAATAATTTAACTACTGAGATGTATACGTGATATCATTTTCATGATGACAGGCATTAAAGCAAGTTATTAAACATGGTAACACGGTGGTGTAGTGATACTGACAAGCTGGTGCCCTGTCCAGAGATTGTTACTGCTTCCCGCAAGATGCTTGCAAAGAAATAATTTATTCAGCAGTACTGTCTCTTTCAAACGTACTAACCCCTAATTCCTGTCCTTACTTTTCATTCTCCAAGTACCCAATCGCCACATAATCAGCTCTGTAATAGACGTTAAGCCATCTGTAAGCTTAGAACGCAGATTCTTCAAAACAATTAAGGAACATTGAAATATCTTTGGAGTACATGTGTAATTATTCTATCCTTCCAGTGTCGCGCCAATCCCAGCAATAATACAGCGTGAGGCAGGAACAATGCATAAAACTGGGCACCAGCTCGTCGCTAGCGCTGCGACACCGCATCCTCACATGTTTAATTATTAACAATATAGATTATTTAAATGATGTTAACAAGTTATCTTTATAATGTAATAAACATATTTTGCTGCATTTCATCTTAAAAATGATATCGTCATCATATGTAAAGTGGCTCAGGTTGTGCAATATTATAACTGTCGTGCAAGTTTACAATGAGGTGATTGTACTAATAAGTACAAACAGTTCTACAAGGAACACTTGATGGACTGATTGAGTGTGTTTATAGTTCTTGGGATGAAACTGTTTTTGAACCGCGATGTCCCTACAGGAAAGGTTTTGAAGCCTATGTCATATGAGAGCAGTTCAATAGACTCTACAGGCCATGTACCACCTTACTGTCTTCCAGTTACAGAAATATCTTTAACATGACGCACTGTAGCTAGTCTACTCCAGCTTTTGAGGTCTCGCAGCTGATTAAGTAAAGAAGACCACTGAGCTTTACCTGGTGTAACAAGTTTAATGTAATTTAGCATCATAAACATTCTCAGTTGAGTTTCAAATGGACATAGCATGATTGATGTGATGAAAAAACTTCTCCAACCAATGTGTCGCACCACCTGTCATTGGAGATCCCCTTGTTTTCCGGCCAGCCCCATGAGGAGGTGTTGGTGGGATTTCACTGGCCTGGTGGTGGGATTTCGCTGGACATTGTGGTGGGATTATGTGCAGCTTCATTAATTAGGATGTACAATTATTTTTATTCAGTGTTTTAAAATCTAAATCAACCCACTAAAGATTAAGTGCCTTGTGACAAAGGCACTTTCATAAGAACAGAGGCATTTGCATATTCAGACCAACTGGACGGCGACTCACTACATGCCAGCCTTTCCAATTGTTTTCATTTCCTGACCCTTAAAACACTGAATCAGAGTGAACTTGAAATATTCTCAGTTGAATATCAACTTTAAAATGGGGATGAAATATGAGTTTTTAAAACAGGTTTAAAATATTCTCATTGATAAATTTGGACTAATATCATCATGACTGACAGTTATGGGATTAAAGATTCTTGGAAGAAGTACAATCGAAATTGTCAAATCAAAAGAATGAATGAGTAATGATGTTCATTGGGAGAAAACAGAAGGATTAATCTGTAGTGTTTTGAAACTAAGGATCATAAAAGTGATGAAAAAGTTGAAGAAGAGTAAAAGCAGTGATGGTGATGATAATGACAATGATTATGATGATGTGCAGACTAATGTTGTTGTACTACAAGTCACTCTATTAATCTTCATTGTTTGAGAATAACAATCACGTGTAAAAGCAAGATAGAGCAGAGATGCCAGTAATAATAATTCAGAAAAACAAAAAATAAAAAAAATATTGCACATTATTTAAGCAGGAGAAGCTCAATCACTATATTGAATAAAATCCATACATAGGTTGTGGGGTTTCATTGTTATTCTCTTAAATGTGATATGCAGCTACTCCAAAGAGACTTCTCACCTCAGTATTATTAAAGTCCAGTGTCCCACATAAATAACGACAGCATTCATTCTTTCAGTTTCTGTATCAAAATATTCCAGTAATCAGTAGCAAGGTCTATGCTGGCAGCATCGGTAGTAGGAACAAATCCAGAACAGGGCGACTGTTCAGTGGAGGGCATATTCATATACACAGCCACAGAACCAATTTAAAGTCACCAATCAGCCTAATGTATACATCTTTGGGGTATGGAGAAACTGAAACAAAGAGAAAGCAATGCAAAAATACAGAAATCATGCAATCTCAACATGGGGAGTATCAGGGCTATCATCTGAACTTTGGACTTGAGTTATAAAGAAACAGCTCTTACAATATCTTTGAATGTAATAGCAACTAGTAAATGATTTATGGACTTCATGATGTTTATTGTGCACAATAATACAAACAGGGAAATAGAATGCAGGAAGTAGTTTGAAACAAAATAATTACTGTACACAAATTCTCATCTCCTTTATCTGGCCAGGGATTTTGTTTTTGGTAAGTAGTTTAGTAGAGCAGACTAGACTGTTGTTAGTTTGACAGAGGATTTCAGATTATTTTGAAAATTCATACAATTTCAAGGCTGTTCCAAAGGTAAGGAGTCCTAGCTACATACCTTCGTCATCTTTGTTCAAAGCAGTGGTATCTCTGTTTGGAGGTGCTCCTAAATCTTTGAATAAGTGCAGATTGTGATGGTAAAGTGCATCTGGGAAAAGTTTATCTTTTGTCTACAAAGAACCCTGTTAACTTTATTACAACATAGAGCTCAATAGGCACAGTGAAAATAAATAGACATCAAAATAAATCCAGAGTTTTGCCTGAGGGGTATAGGTTGGGAGAAAGCACTGATAGCGTGTTGCTGCACACACCACATGACAAACCATCTGGATTGGGACACGAGTGCAGCGGGTGACACCTTAGCAACACATCCTTTGGCATTTATTAAACTAATGATGAAGCAACACCCACAAGTCAACTAATTTTACAGAGACTGCCAGCTAATATTAGGCCTAGTTTACAAAATGTACTGTGAATACGCTTTAAATACTTATAGCTGCTGAGTTTTAGCTGAGTGTAGACTATTTATCTGTTTTATGTTTTATAATATCAGTACATATAATATGTTTGTACACTTTCTCTACAGATCCCGTTTCTGTACCCACAATCCAGTCCAGTGTGACTAATCCTGTAGAGTTCAATGACACAGTGACTTTCACCTGCACAGCCTCTGGCTCAGACGTCTCTTATCGGTGGTTCAATGGCAGCTCAGGTTCTCGGACACTCAGAGGATTCACTTGAGTGCTGATAACAGAACTCTAACGATATCAGGCGTATTGAGATCAGATGATGGGCCCTTTCTACTGTTATGTGTATAACCATGTCAGTAACGGCACCAGCAAGCCCTTTAACCTTGATGTAAAATGTAAGTGGGGATGAAAATTGATTGTAGTATTATATTATACTTTCATTTATTTAAAAATGAAAGAAATGATTGAGTGAAATGATTAGTAAAATTTCTTGAAGGCTTGTATGTCAATATAGACTATACTTTAGCAGAACAAGAATGCTGTATTAGTAATGTATGCATTACAAAATTAATTATATAGAATAAAAGAGAAATAAAAAAGTTAGAACATTTAATGTGTTCAAACTTACTGTGCGTGTATTTTAGATGGACCGGACTTGCCCACTAATAAACCAGTCTATGCTGCTGGATCTTCAGTTATTTTTCAATGTTCAGCACAGTCCAGTCCTACTGCTCAGTATCAATGGTTCTTAAATGGAACGTCTCTTAACAAAAGAGACCAGGAGCTCGAAATACGGAACATTCAGGTGGATCAGGCGGGTAACTACACATGTTGGACTTTCAATGATGTTACACTCAGGTATGCTGCTGTCCACACAATGATAGATGTCAGAGGTGAGTAAAATGTCGTGTTTTTGTGTGTATGTTTTTAATTGATAATTAAACTGCTGAAGATTAATTATTTTTAGATAATAGTATTAAAAGACATTATTGTGCCTATCTTGAATTTTAATATTATTAATGTAATGATAATTTGATATAGATTGTACTACTACTACTTACATTAGTAAAGGTATTTCATTTATATTAAAATGAAGTCATAGAAATTCTTGGCAATACCACCATAACCAA